>NW_027511058.1:300000-382500 GCF_048772815.1 Callospermophilus lateralis | reverse complement strand
GGCCCGGGTTCGATCCTCAGCACCACATACAGACAAAGATGTTGTGTTCGCCAAATACTAAAAAAGAAAAGTATTAAAATTCTCTCTCTCTCCCCGTCTTTTCACTCTCTCACTCTTTCTAAAAAAAAAAAAAAAAAAAAAAAAAGAATCTATACCTGACAGTCAGTAGGCCTCATATTGGAGAAGCAGAGCAGTATTAACAGCAGGCCTATTTGATCATTCCTGGTTCCCAAGATGGGTGTCCAGGCCAACATGTCTTTATGCAAATGCGGGGCAAGGGAGGTTATTTTGGACACTGTCTTGTGCTGCACCCCTCATGGAAAACTCCAGCCAGAGGTTATGATGAGTGTCTGTATCGACGAAGATGAGGGCCATGTGGGAGTGTTTTGGTTTAAATTGTGGTCATTTGTGTGGCAGTTGGAACAGATGCCTGGGTCCACCTGGACTTGAACTCTGGTGTGATTCCCCTTAGAGAATGAGTTCTGGAACAGACCTCAGAGAAGTACTGGCATAAATTGTGTTGGGATTTTATGAGGCCACGCATGAGAGTCACCCTTGGAAACTGAGATCTTGGCCCAGGGAGGCTTTTCCCAGAGCACTTGGAATCTCAGCCAGGATATCACATGATTTTATTCTGAAAAACTTGGCAGCCATAATTGAGAGTCAAAACACACATGGACATCACATTGTAGACCTCAATAGGCCTGGATTCATGTGACATTTTGGCCACTGTTTGGGAACCTTCCTGTGAGGGTTCTCCAGAGATTTCATTGAAATGAGCTTCCTCACCATTTAATGGTTCCAGAATAAATTGAAACCCACAGTGCCTCCAACTTCCTCCTTGAAAAGTGGCTAGATAAATACCATGAAATTTTTAAAATTCCCATGACCAGGTGGCACTGGAGAATCTTTGGATATCCTGAGGATGATCATGAGTAAACCAGTCAGTGCCTTGATTGACTGGTTTTTATGAAGATGGTGCCGAACAGAGATGCCAAGAAGTTGAAGCCTGCTGAGGAGTGGGCATAGAGCAGTGGTGGGCAGGTGTGTGATAAAACATCTGTGGTGGGGCCATGTGGATCTCCCATTGGCTTCCAAATGCCTTGTGACAGACATGGTGCAGCCAGCAGTCCCTTCTATGTAAAGGCATCTTGTTATATGGAGAGGTTTCAGGGCAATGTTTAGAATCGGGTTGCCATGGTCATGGGGGCAAGCTATGTGGAATATAAGCCTGGTTGATGCATTCTTCTGCAGACCCTGACCTACCACAGGTGACAGATCTCCCTCACGCACTGGGTAACAGTTGAATTCTTTGTATTTCGTGAAGCAAATACAAAAATTCCATTTCAGCAGCAAGAAACACCACAAAAAGTGAAGGATGCCCAAATGGCTTCACAGTCCACATGTGGATACACTTAGCCCCCCATGGCCACAGTTGACCCTAAAAGAGAGAATTCAACATTGCTGCCTCATGTTCATTGGAAAATAAGAAACCATGACCTCCAAGTCACATAGATGCAGACCCAGATTTGATGGTCTCACTACAAAGAAAGCTAAAATTCCCAACAACAACATATATTTCAAGTGCCCAACGTCAGAGGCAGATTCTCAAGAAGTCTTTAGGCCAGCAGAGCTCCATGGTTGTGGAGTGTTTACCCTGTCCCTTACTTTTGGAATCTCAGAAGGGAGGAAGATACACCAAGCCAATTGACGGCTCCTTTTGAAAAAATTGTACCACCAATGACATCATCAGCAAATATAACCCAACACTACCACAAGTTGCTGCACAAACAGATAGTTTACAATGCATACATGTGAGTTCACAATGTGTCCAGGCAAGTTCTGCAAGCAGTTCAGTGATGGCTATTGCAGAAGCTGTAGATTGGTTTTATCTTTGATTTCACCAGCACTGTGACGAAGATAGAAATTCTGGCAATAATGGCTAAAGAAAAAATTATGTAACATTCCAGAAAACACTGAAAGAAAACAATTTTCTTAACAATTTACATTGTCTTGGAGAGAATTATTAAATATAATGAAAAGGAAATGTGAAAGAAAAAAAACAGATCTGTTAACCTCCTTTTTTGTTCACATTTTAAAACAATCCTCAACATCTGTTTACCCAATTTAAATTAAACCATTTAAATAATGTGAATAAAAAAATATTTGGATCAATTTTTTCATGAGCCCTCATCATATATGATATATGGACATATGAACATTCAAACATATAACACAAAACACAAGTGTGCACACATAATATAATACATACAACACATAACCTAATAGTAAAGGCCTTATAACTTTTTACATGTGAAATCTCCATTGCAATGTTTAAAAACTCTATTGTCAAAAAATAGAACTGATCACCAAAACATTAAACTAGGTATGTATGAGCTCAAAAAAACAAAATAAAATGTGGGAAAAGGCAATAATAAAATAGATATTGAAAAAAGCATCCTGGTTCTATCTTAGATGTAAGGGTAGCCAAACTGGAATTTTGGATATCAGCTGATATGGACTTGAGTCAAATCATCTTCTTTTTGTTCTGTAGAAATCGCTTCAGTTAATCTCTCTGGAATCCAAATCGGCTGTTGTTCTCTCTGTGGAAACACACAAACAGGCCCCTGGCTCCAGACAATCATTGGGTCAGGACCTTGGTTAATCTCTCTGGAATCCAAATCGGCTACTGTTTTTCCTGTGGAAACAGACAAACAGACCCCCGACTCCAGACAATTACTGGGTCAGGACCTTTCCATTGTCCTGTTAGAATATCTTTCCAAAGAACCTTGGGCTTATGCACATTTTTTGGACACATATGCCTTTCCCCAGCACTAAGTCCTGATGAATCCAAATTTTAAAAGTTTAGAATAAAAAGGGTTATTTTAAGTTTGTCTTTGGGGAATATATACCCTTTCCCAATTGCGTCTTTTTTGCTTTAATATGTACTTTTTAATAGTTTGATGAGCTTTTTCAACTATGCCTTGTCCCTGTGGATTGTATGGGATTAATGTTATATGAGTAATGCCAAATGATGACCAAAATTGTTTAAAAGAGGTAGAAGTATAACCAGGGGCATTATCTGTTTTTAACTGTTTGGGAACGCCCACAGTGGCAAAATTTTGTAAGCAATGAGTGGTAATATCTTTAGTTTTTTCTCCGGCATGAAGGGTGCCCATCAAAAATCCAGAAGAAGTATCAACTGTAACATACAAATATTTTAATTTTCCAAATCCTGGCAAGTGTGTGATGTCCATCGGCCAAATATGATTAGGTATCAATCCTCTAGGATTGACTCCAAGATTAACTTGTGGTAAAAAGGTCACACAATTTTGACATTGTTTTATTATTTGTCTAGCTTTTTCCTTAGTTATTTTAGAAGGCTTTTGTAAGGTATTAGCTTTGACATGGAACTTTTTACGAAAATTTATAGCTTCTTCTAGTGTAGAGAAAATATGTATGTCATGTGTACTTTTATTTGCTAAATCATTGCCCAAACTGATGGCTCCAGGCAATCCTGTATGTGCCCTGATATGTCCTATAAAGAATGGATCTTTTCTGTCCCAGATTATACTTTGTATAGTGGAAAGCAAGGAGAAAACAGTAGAGGAATGGGAAATCCTACCAGCATCTTCAAGGCATACTATAGCATTAACTATATGCTGACTATCAAAAATAAATTAAATACAGAATCTTTAAACATCACAAAAGCTTGTAATACTGCATTAAGCTCTACATTTTGAGCTGATTGTTTGGGTACTAGAAATGTAAAAGTTTGATCAGGTGTAACTATTGCTGCTGTACCATTATTTGATCCATCAGTAAATATATTTGGAGCATTCATGATAGGTGTTTTTCTTGTCAATTTTGGAAAAATTACAGGATGCGATGACCAAAAAGACAATAAAGGATTAGATGGTAAGTGATTATGAAATGAAACATTAGATTTGCACATGATTATTGCCCAAGTATTTAACTCATTAACTAACTCATCAATTTGATTCAGAGTATGTGGAGTAATAATTTTATTGGGAGCAATCCCAAGCACTCACTTTGCTGCTTTTATTCCTTTGGGTATTAATTGTCCTATAGCCTCAGGGTACCTAGTAAGAATAGTGTTAGGAGAATAAGATAAATGTATCTATAATAATGGACCTTCTTGCAAAAATACTCCTGTAGGAATACTTTTTGTTGGTAGACAATAAATAATAAAGGCAAACTTATATCAATTCTATCCAATTGCATATTTTCCATATATGTTTCAATGATTTTTAATGCCTTTCTTGCTTCAGGCGTTAACATGTACCGTGAATTGGGATATGATGGACCTTTTAGGATATCAAATAAATATCCCAACTCTCCTGTTGGTATACCTAGATAAGGCCTTATCCAATTTATGTCACCTAATAACTTTTGAAAGTCGTTATGTGATTTGAGTTGATCTACTTGTATTTGAATTTTTGGTGGCGGTACATGGTTGAGGATAATAGAACACCTAAATAATTAATTGGAAAATTTAATTTTACTTTATCTATTGCTATATCTAGATTATTTTTTAATAAGTTTGTAAGTGTGGCATAACATTCTAGCAATGTGTTTTTAGCTTTGTGTGCTAATAATACATCATCCATATAGTGAAATATTTGTAGTTCAGGATTTTGATTTCTAAGTGGCTTGATTACTTTGTTAAAATAAATTTGACACATTGTTGGGCTGTTAGCCATCCCTTGACGCAGTACTTTCCATTCATATCTCTGATCAGAACCTTCATGATTCAGTGCAGGGATAGTAAATGCAAAACGTGGACTATCCTCAGGATGAATTGGAATTGAAAAAAAAAAAACCTTTAATATCTATAAGTAATTTTGTTAAACCCTCCTCCTATGGGCAATTCCTTTTAAAATGTCCTGTTTGTTCACAATTGTAGCATGTTCTTGGCCTGGCATCTAATGCCTGTTTTAGTGCAGCTGCCACAATTTGCCCTTCTTCATTAATGTCTCTGGCATCTAAAGCCTGTTTTACTGCAGTTGCCACGACTTGCTCTTGTTCATTAATGTCTCTACATAATTTAATATATGTGTTTAAATCTTCATGTTTCCATGGTCTAATTATATCTCTGCACCAACTATTCGCTTGCTCATAAGCCAGTTTTTTTAGTAATAGCATTGCTTGTTCTGTTTTCCCAGAACCTCTGGTACCTGTTTGAATAAGCCTATCGACAAATTCAGCATAAAGTTAATTAGCTCCTTGTATTACTTTAGATAATTGACCTTGTAAACCTCCAAGTCCTTGTAAAGTCTTCCATGACTTAATTGCATCTACAGCAATTTATGCACATACACCAGAATCATATGCAATTTGTTGCTGCTGATCCTCATAAGGTCCCTTTCCTAACAACATATCTAGATTTCTCTGAGGATAACCAGCTGCTGCATTTCGCATAGTCGTCTCCTTGCAAAATTCCTCATTGTCAACCTTCCATAACAGGTATTGTCCTCCATTTAGCACAACTTTACACATATTAGCGCAATCCGCTGGCTTCATGTTCAAGTTGTTAATGGTTTCGACCATGCTTACAGTGAAGGGTGCTTGAGGACCATAGGTTGTTACAGCCTCTTTTATCTGCTTCACTGTTTTGAAATTTAAAGCATGGTAAACTCGCTGCCCTCCTACCTCAAATATAGGGCATGTTAATATTTGAGATCTTGTCTCAGGATCCCAACTATCAACTGTGGGGGTTGGGGGCTTCCCAGCATATGGAGGTGGCCTTGTTAGTTGGACACTTACGTCCTCTGGTGATAGAAAAGTATTAGTAGCAGTCTCCTGTAGAGGTGGTTCTGTTGGTTGGACACTTACACCCTCTGGTGATAGAAAGGTGTTAGTAGTAGTCTCCTGTTGTAAATTTCCCCCTGATGGCTTTTACTGTTTTACACTTTCTTTCTCTGTCTGACTAGCTTGAGAGGCCTTCTCTTTTACATGATTTTTTTCCTCTGTCTGACTGGTTCGAGAGACCTTCTCTTTTACTTGAATTTTTTCCTCTGTCTGACTAACTTGAGAGACCTTCTCTTTTACTTGAATCAATATGTCTTCTCCTTCCTCTACCATTGTCTGAACTGAAGGCTTTTGACTAAACAAACAAGATACGAAAGTCCACAATGGCAATGTGCCAACTGGCAGAGTCCCTGGGCTTTTCTTTTCTATTCTTTTTAAATCTTCACCATGATGGTTCCATTGTGATATATTTAACAACTCCTCCTTAAAAAGCCATGGGCTACATTTTTGTATTGTATCAACGTATGCCCTGACTGCTCTTAATTTTACTGGGATGCCTCCTTCCTCTAACAATTTACTTAACACTTTTTCAGTTTGTTTTTTTTTCTAATTTCTGATGCCATATTTCTACTATAATACAACCCAACAAGATAACACCAAACAAAACAGAGATAGAATGAAATAAAAATGGAAAAACAAAATATCATTATAGCCTTTCTCTCTATCTGTTCCTCAGACACAAATAGTTTTTCCTCAGATGTGAGCGGTTTTTCTTCCGTCTCACTCGTCTCCAGGGACAGGCAATTTAAAGCAAATGTGAAGCAAAACAAAAGAGGAATCTTAAAATGGCTACCCATCCTCTTGTCCTGCCCTCAGGGGCAAGCAGTTTACTTTATCAGTTACCCTCAGTCGCTCCCCATGCGAGCCACCAAATGCTGCAGTCTGGCTGGGCACAATCAGGATCCACTTTTCAAAAGAAAGCAACTTTATTTTTAGAACCACACACACCAAGCAAAAGAGCCTCTCAGGAAAAACCCTCAGAGCCCCAACTGTCACCACCGGCTTCCCACAAGCCTTTCCCTCCCACACAAGCCTCTCTCCTCTTCCCACAATCCTCCTGCTCTTGAGGCCGATTGGCTGGGTCACGTGTGGAGTCAAAAAAGTCCCCCAATGAGCAGCTCTGTGATCTGAAAAGGCAGGGAAGCAGCCCAATGAGCATCACCGCAGAGGAGCCAATCAGCTAGATGTTGCTGGGTCCGCTGTGAGCCAAATATCAGCTGGCAGTCTGAAAGGGTGGGGAAACAGCTCAATGAGCATCTCCAATGAGCATCACCGCAGAGGAGCCAATCAGCTAGATGTTGCTGGGGCCACTGTGAGCCAATCATCAGCCGGCAGCTGAAAGTTTGCAGGCAGCTGGAAGTTTGCTGGGCCCCTTAGGCTGCAGCTATGAACAGGAGTTGTATGCACCATTCACTGAAGGTAGTTTTCAGTACTAGGAAACAAATATGTATTTCAGGTGGATGAATATTTCTGACAATAATCTGGTGAAAAGTTGATTATAAATCCACATACTTGAACATGAATGAATTTAGGGAGTGCAAATAAGACATATATATTTCATATTTTGAAAAATCTGTAGAGTGTGTGTGTATACACACACACACACACACACACACACACAGATATTAAAATGTAGCAACATATATGCCGATCGAAATTCACCATGAAATACACATCATTCACAGATCCAAACATATTCAATTTACTTTACAGGGATTTATGTATAATGTTGTTCTACTAGGAGGCTCTCCCATAGTTTGAATTTCAGTTCCAACAGCGTTTACGAGGAGTGATCCCTTCTCAAAATTTGTATCTGCCAAGTCAGCCACCTCACAAGAATGTAGGTGTGATACCAGCTGGGATTCGATATGTGCATATAAAAATACATGTGCTGAATAGGCTACACACAAAGGGAGACAGGAATTCACATATTTGTTAACTTTAAAAACACATGGATATCTAATTCAATTAAAAATAGACTGGATTTATAACACCTAACCTTTATCATGCAAAAGGCAAGTTCAATAATACACCATGCCTCTTCTGAACTGCTTGTATTTCAATTCTGATTTGGTTACTTTTCTGCATCATATTAGAATTAGTAGTCAGAGTGTAGTAGGGTATAAGTTAGTGTCAGGGATTCAGTATTTCAAATGGAAAATTGGAAAATGAATCCAATGTGTATGCAATATGTGTTACACAAATAACTTCCCACTCTAATTCAGAAAATGGCTTGACATAACCTTCGCCCAAAGAAAGACAAAATTAGAGGAGAAGAGTCAGAAAATCTGTAAATACATATATGGAATGGAAAATTCTCAGAAGTTTAAAACTTTTGAGGCTTTAGAGGAGCTTCCAAAACTTAGGGACAGGGTAAAACTCCACAAACATGGAACTCTACTGGCCTAAAGACTTCTGGAGATACTGACAATGAGGTTGGGCACTTGAAATATACATTGTTGTCAGGAGCTTTAGCTTCCTTTTTAGTGAGAACATCAAAGCTGAGTCTGCATCTATGTGACCTGGAGGACATGGTTTCCTATTTTTCAATGAACATGAGGCAGCAGTGTTGAATTTTCTCTTTGTAGCTAAACTGTGACCACTTAGGGCTAAGTGTCTCCCCATGTGGACTTGAAAGCCATTTGGTCATCCTCCAGTGTTCGTGTTATTTCTTGCTCCTGAACTGGGTGTTTTGTATTTGCTTCAAGGCATATAAGGAGTTCAACTGAGACACAGTCCTGGAGGGTGTCCTGTAATATGTGGGGGGTCAGGGTCTGCAGGAGAATGCAACAACCAGGCTTCTATCCAACATTGCTTGCCCCCTTAATCATAGCAACCAGATTGTGAACATTGCCCTGAAAACTCTCTATGTAACAATATGCCTTTATATACAAGGGTGTGCTGGCTGCACCATGTCATTCACAAGCCATTTGGAGCCAGTGTAAGATCCACATGACCCCACCACAGATGTTTTATCACACACCTGCACACCACTGCTCTAGGCCTACTACTCAGAAAGCTCCAACTTACTGACATCTCAGTTCTACACCATTTTCATGAAACACAGTCAATCAAGGCACTGTCTGGTACCCTCATGATCAGCAACAGGACATCCTAAGGTTCTCCAGTGCCACCTGGTCATGGAAATTTCAAAAATGAAGTTTTTGAAATTTCATAAATGAAGTTGAAGGCACTGTGGGTTTCAATTCATTCAGGAACCATTAAATGATGAGGAAGCTCATTTCAATGAAAGCTCTGGAGAACTCTCAGAGACAAGGCTTCCCAAGGAGTAGGCAAAAGGTCACATTGTGGTCTACAATGTGAGGTCCATGTGTGTTTTTACTCTCAACTACGGCTGCCAATCTTTCAGAATAAAATCATGGCATATCTTGGATGAGATTCCCAGTGCTCTGTGGAAAGCCCCCCTGGGCGTAGATCTCAGTTTCCAAGGACGACTCTCATGGGTGGACTCCTAAAATCCAAACACAATACATGGCAATACTTCTCTGAGGTCAGTTACAGAACACAGTCTCTAAGGGGAATCACACCTGAGTTCAATCCTAGGTGGACCCAGTCATCTCTTCCAAACGCCAAACAAATGACCACAATTAAAACCAAAACACTCCCACATGGCCCTTATCTTCTTCCAATAGACACACATAATATCCATTGGCTGGGGGTTTTCATGAGGGGCGCTGTGCAAGACAGTGTCCAAAATAAACTTCCTTGCCCCTCATTTGCCTAAAGTCAGGGTGTCCTGGACACCCTTCCTGTTAACCATGAGTGATCAAATAGGACTGCTGTTAATACTGTTCCAATTCTCCAATTTGAGGCCTACTGGCTCTGGGGTTTAGATTCTTTATGTGAATTGGAGTTATGAGAAAACCCACGCATCTCTGGGCTAGCCTCTGCAGGGCTTTGAAGAACTCATTTGACCGAAAGATCCCGATTCACAATTGATAAAGGTCAGGATCCTTAGAGGAAGGCGAGAGACTTCATCCACAATGACTGTTCTTTTGGCTATTTTGGTTTTGGATACAGAAGAGATTTTTCTTTAGATCCCTCAGGTGCTGAAAATCTAACCACAGCATCACAGAGGGCAAAGAGGCTTATTCAGACCCATCCCATTTCAAAGCAATTAAGCAAAGAGCCACAGGTGATGCCCATTCATTACAATTTGAAAACTGTTTGCTTCAGCCTTCACCAAGGTGTGGCCTGAGGCAAAGACCTTCCTGACATTCAGGGCAACAGAACAATAGGTAAGCAAAAGGCTTAAAGCAGGGTTTCCCACTGAGACTCTTCTGGTCACGCTGGTATCTGAGTTTTCCGAGATGCTCACCATTTCCTTCAGCTATCCAGTACATGGCCATGTCACAGAGTTTGGTGGTGGTACATATCTTGAACACAAAACCATTTGCCCATTCTGGACAGTGCCCACAATTCAGGAAGAAAACAGAAACTTAAGGAGATAGGAGGTGTTGCCAATCGAAAAGTCAAACCGCAGTCCATTCACAAATTGGGCAGAATGAATGCTGGGAAGCTTTCTACTAGACAGGACACATCCATTGATACATTCTCTTTTCTAATGTCGACAACCACGGACACAGTGGGATACACAGACCTAGAAACACTCGCCTTGTCAAATGACTTACTAGAAATAGTCCACTTCAAACCAAACAAACTGCTTTTCCTATCAATTCTCAGAACATGTGACAAAGCCACAAACACACACCCACACCCACAAAGGCAACTTCTTTACCCAAGAAGGTCTGTGAATATCCGGAGTGTCCTCTGACTGGTTGGCCATTATTTGTTCCCCCAAAATGGCCTGTCCTGTCTCAGATCTGGTCTCCTTGGCCAACACTGTGAAGTTGTCAGGAGCCAGGGGTGAGCCACTACCTGCTTTTTCATAAAAGACCCCTCTTCAGAGCTTTCCTGGCATTTGGCCATCATCATATCAGTAGGTACCAAAAAAGACTTACTCTGTTCTTGGTAAATCCAAATAAGTTAGCCCACTGGGACTGTGACTGGGACTGTCTCTGGATGCCAGGCTTCTTGGATCCCAAGTTCAGAGAGCTCCATCACCAATAAATTAGTTAGTTCACTTCCTTCAGGAACTGAATTATGACACTACCTTGGCAACCACTTTGTTTTAACAGTAGCTTCGAAGGGTCTCATGTGATGGAGGCTGCCTCTACTTCCTGTGACAGTTTCACAAGTTAAAATGGTATATCAACCATAGGCACCTGGGAACAGCTCACCATACAAGCCTCGTTTGGTCCGTCTTCTCTACATAAAGAAGAAAGTGGCTGATTCAGACAAATTCCTTCATTCTGAGCAGGTTGTTTGCCATGGAAGATGACTTTTGCTCTCTCAGGTCCTAAATAGCTGCATACATCTTCTCCAGGGATCATTTCTGCATGGACCTTGAGGTTCTCTGCCGGTGGAAGATCCCCTCTATTTCTGTATTGTAAGACAAACTCTGTCCCTGCTCTTCTGTATAGTTAGATTGAGGGAAAAGTGTATGGTAAGGCTTAATAACAGGTTCGATTTGGCTTAGGAATCATTCTGATTGATGAATAATGGTATTGGGTACCTGTGATATTTACAAGAATATACAAGTGAAATATAAGTATGAAAACAGAAATCTAGGTAAGATATGAAGCCCAGAAGAGCATTAGGCTCTTGATTGGGATACTTAGCTTTGAATTTTGTTCTGCACAGATGTGTCAGATAAATCGATATACCATGGCATAGGACCTTGTACCTTGGATGATTGAATGTTGAAGAGAACATCCAGTCAAACAGGGATAGTCGGTATTATTAGAAAGATAGTTGGTATGTTTAGGAAGAAGGGTGAGTATAGGATTGGCAGCAAAAGTTCTTCAGCAATTGGGTTTCAGATAGAGAGTGAATGTAAAAGTTAGTATATGTGAAGAGTCAGTCACAATGATGAACTGGGGAAAATATATAGGAAAGCAGATATGAATACAGACATTATGAAATCAGGCAAAGTATAAAGTCAGTGATAGGATTAGGCATTTTTAACAGGGTTGTTGTTGAATATATAATCTAAGGAAGAAACAAATATGTACTCAACAATAGGATTGACATTTGAGAGCATTAGGCAACCTGCACATAGATGTTTTTAGTAATCCATGCTCACTTTCCATTTAGGCTTTCGTACAATCAAAGTGTGACCTTTGCTTTTTTGTCGAGAATATTACTGTGATAAAATGTATATGGACATCAGGTGACATGAGTATTTCTTCCACCAATTCTGTGAGCAATATTTTGAAGACGTATAAATAAGTGTTGGGTGTAAAATTAGGTGTACCTGGAGTCTTTGGATATAGAGATAATGCATGAATAGACTATCCTGAGAATAAATAATATAACTGGTTCCAACTTTAAATAATTTTTTGAATTGATATCTGAAAATATACAGAAAATCTTATATTGCTATACAATCATTCATTCCATCCTGTTACATTCTAATGGTAATATGAGTGTTATGGTTTATCATGAAGAGTGTGTGAGTTTTGCTTCAAAAGTGATTGTGGAAGTCAAAAATAATGTGTTTGGCAAGAAGTCTCATGAAAAGACCAGTCAAGAGACCTGGAGGAATAAATGTGTTCTGAAGAAGGAATTGATTAAACATGAAAAAAAATTCTTATAAATTTGTGAAACTCTGGATGAAATATATATACTATGATATATATATGTATATTTGAATATATGTAGAATACATAGGTAAAATATATGTATGAAAACAGAAATCTAAGTAAGATTTGAAGCCCAGAAGGGCATTGGTCCCTTGATTGGGACTACTTAGCTTTGAATTACTTTCTGCAAAGTTGTCTCAGATAAATCCATATACAATGACATAGGACCTTGTACCTTGGATGATTGAATGTAGAAGCGAACATCCAGTCAAAAAGGGATAGTTGGTAGTGAAAGTTTAATAAAATAGGTACTTGTCACTTCCTGTGTTTCTGTACGCTTAATAAAACACTGTTGAATCTTGAGAATTGTTTGCTAATCTTGTTCCCAGAATGTGCTGTCCCCATCTGCCAAACTGCAGATTGTACTCCCTCACCCGGTTAAGCGCTAACCGCCCACTGACCCTTACCCATCAATAAACTTCCCTCCCTGCCCTCTCCAAGAAAAGTATATAAGCTCTGCTGAAGCTGTTCTCAGGACTCTCTGCTCTATTCAAGTGAACTCTGAGCCCCAGCATGCTGGACCCCCAGTAAATCTTTTGCTGTTGCATGTTAAAGTCTCTTGGTTGTCCCTTCCTCTGACACTAGCCCGACCTTTACATATGGAGGTTCCACAGAGATCAAGCAGCGGTGGACGAGAGACCCCAATGGACCCCCCTCAGATAAGTAAGGCGCCTCTTTCTGGTTTCAGGTTTCATGTTAGGGTTTGGCAAAATGGCTGTCAATGAAGAGTGTGAGCTCTCTCTGATGGTGGCTGACAGTCGCGTTACAGAACCACAGGCCACGTCCCTGGAGGACGCCTGAGAGGACTCGGGAAATTGAGGAACAATAGTCTCCTGGACTCAGTGATATTTTGTTTCGGATTCAGTATTGCCAGTCCATCGGATTTTGCCGGCTACTCAGTCATGGTCTCAGTGTTGAACGTCCATTGCCTGTCTTTATTGTCTTGTCTTGCCTGTGTCATGTGTCTTGCTTTCACTGTTTCTGTATCTCTCATTATGGAACAGAGCACTTCAATGCCTCTGTCCCTGACCCTTGATCACTATACCAAAGTCCGTTTAAGGGCTCAGAATCTCTTTATTTCAGTAAAGCCCCGGATGTGGTAGACTCTCTGTACCTCAGAATGGCCCACCTTTGGAGTCGGATGGCCCCTAGAAGGATCTTTCTACTTCCCACTAATTTATAATTCAGAGATATTGTCTTTCAGCCGTGGCCAGATAGTCATCTGGATCAACAGCCATATATTTTAATTCAGCAGGACCTCTGCAAATTTCCTCCTCAATGGGTCAAGCCTTTCCTTGCCCCTGCCCCCGCAATGACTCCTTCCCCCAGGAACTCACAAACACTCTGCTCCTCCTCCTCCTCCACACTCTGTTTTCCCTTTGTCACCAGATTTGAGTCTACTGGACTCTCCTCCCCCTCCTTATCCCCTGCCCTCATCCTCTAACCCCCAACACCCTCTAAGTGATACCCCTGCTGCTGACTGAGCCTCTCCTCCATTGAAGGAAGCTAAGCCGGCCCAGCGCCCTCCAGGTAATTCCCCTGCAGCACACACAGCACCTCCTCCCATGGAGGAAGCTGGCCCTGCTAAAGGAACTCGCTGGCGGTGAATGATTGAAAACCCTGGAACTCTTGGGATGCCTCCCCTTCGACCCTATGGACCAATGATTGACAATGGCCATTGGGGGAAAATTCAAGCCTACCAGTATTGGCCGTTCTTCTCTTCAGACCTATGTAACTTAAAAAATAGCAATCCCCCTTTTACCGAGGACCCCACCCGGCTCTCAGGTGTGGTTGAGTCATTGATGTTTTCACACCAGCCTACTTCGGATGACAGCCAACAACTGCTAGGGACTTTCTTCATGACAGAGGAAAAAAAGGGAATTCTCCAGGAAGCTAAAAAAAAAATCCTTGGACCAGGTTTGCATCCGACACAACTTACCAACATAATCAAAGCCGGCTTTCCCTTGAACCAACCCAACTGGGACCCCAACACCTTTGAAGGTAGGGAGCATCTGTCCACTTATCGCCGGGCTCTAATAGTGGGTCTCCGAGCAGCCGCTAGTGACCAACTAATTTGGCCAAGGTAAGAGAGATTATCAGGGGCCTGATGAATCTCCCTCTATGTTTCTAGAGAGAATTATGGAGGCATATAGGAGCTATAATCCTTTTTATCGTCAGGCAGAGAATCAAAAGACATCTGTCACGATGGCCTTATTGGGCAAACTGCCCTGGATATTAAAACAAAGTTACAAAGCTTAGATTGATTACAAGATATGACTTTGAGAGATTTAGTCAGAGAAGCTGAGAAGGTATACTATAAGAGAGAAACTGAGGAAGAGAAGGGAGCAAATGGAGGATAAAAGAAACAAAAGGCAGAGTAAGGCGTTGACTAAGGTCCAGGTCACAACAACAAATAGGCCAAAAATTAAGAAACAGGGAGACAAGAAGGTATACATTGGCCCACGACAGAGGCCACCCTTGGCCTCAGATCAATGTGCCTACTCAAACAAAAAGGACACTGGGCCAAAATTGACATAGAAAGCGACAGCCACGCCAGCCAGCCATTCTGACTCTGGAGGATGACTAAGAAAGTCGGGGCTCAGATCCCCTCCCCGAGCTCAGAGTAACTTTTGAAGTGGAGGGGACCCCAGTAAACTTTGAAGTGGATACAGGGGCAATATAATGAGCCCATAAGGCCACATTGGGCCCTCTATCAAATAAAAAATCTCTATTTCAAGGGGCTAATGGCAGTAAATATCGGGCTTGGACAACTAAGAGGACCATGGACCTGGGAAAAGGAAAAATCCATCACTCCTTCCTAGTAGTCCCAGAATGCCTGGCCCCATTGATCGGCGGAGATCTGCTCACCAAGCTCTGGGCCAAAATAAATTTTAACCCTGAAGGCCCTTAAGTGGAATTTCTAAATCTTTCAGTAAAAACTCCAAGAGCCACGGCTCTAACTATGTCAGTAGAAAATGTACATCAACTCACTCACCTTGGTTCAAAGAAACTGCAGGCATTCCTGAAGGATCAAGAACAGAGTTTTCCACTAACAGACTCACAGTGAAGAAAATAACTGAATGGGTAACAAAAGCCTGTTGGGTTCATCAATTGGTAAATGCTTACCCTTCCAAGCTTCCTGTATGAAAGCACATACGAGGAACCAAACCAGGACAATACTGGGAAGTGGACATTACTGAAATAAAGCCAGCAAGGTATGGACTTAAATATCTCCTAGTCTTTGTAGATACATTTTCAGGATGCATTGAAGCCTTCCCCACAAAAAAAAGAAAAAAAAAAGAAAAGAAATAGCGCAAATTTTGGTCAAGAATATCCTAGAAGATATTTTTCCAAGATACAGCCTGCCTAAGTTAATAGGGTCTGATAATGGACCGGCGTTCATGGCCCAGGTAAGTCAGGGGTTAGCCAGGACCCTGGGGATTAATTGGAAGTTACATTGTGCTTATAGACCCCAGAGTTTAGGACAGGTAGAAAGAATGAACCAAACCATTAAACAGACCTTAACAAAATTAAGCTTAGAGACCGGAATAAAAGATTGTACTATGCTCCTGCCTTATGCACTGTTAAATGAAGAAAATACTCACTCTGATTTTAGTGTAACCTCACCCCCTATGAAATTCTCTATGGTGCCCCTCCTCCAGTAAGGGACCTAACACCAACTCTAAGACCTTACAATCCCTTCCACACCAGCTTGCTTGACAGACTTAAAGCTCTTGAAAGAATTCAGTGACACCTGTGAAAACAGCTGGCCACTGCCTACCAAACTGGGGACGAGGGGACTCCACATCGATATCAAGTAAGAGACTTTGTCTTCGTAAGACGACATCAGGTGACATCGCTGGAACCCCGCTGGAAAGGATCATTCCAGGTGCTACTTATAACACCTACAGTGGTAAAGGTAGATGGAATCACTTCCTGGATGCATGCCTCTTATCTCAAGCCTGCGCCCTGTCCAGACATTGACTGGAAACTGGAATTGGCTGGAAACTGGAAAAGACTGGTAACCCTTTCAAATTGCACATTCGCCGTGTGGATAAGGCTATAGACTCTCCCCTTGACCACCAGTATTTCTAACCCTCATCACCCCTTTCAGCAGCGATGGCTGATCACAAATCCTACTGGACAAGAAGTTTAATCAATCTTGCATACAGCCCCCTTAGGGACCTGGTGGCCATTTCTCCACCCAGACATTTGTCAGCTGGCTATATGTCTTTCCTATTCAGATATCCCTGAAGAAGAGGATCCCACTAAAATTCCATTAAATCCCTTCCGTATCATATGTAATGGAAACAAACATTATGGATGTAGGGACACGTGAGCCAGATGCAGGTCGGCTAGCCTAGATTACTATGTTTGCCCGGTGAACTATCAAAGCCACAAACAGCCATGGCTGTGTGTGGGAAAAGCCGACTTCTTCTGTAATCAAGGGGATGTGAGCATACAGGGGCTGCACGATGGAACCCTAACTCCTAATCAAATTCAGTACACAGCATTGGCCATATTACCAATAAGATAACCTAAATCGATGGCACCCAGAGGAGTCTCTAGATCCTCAAATTCTGTGGAACCTTTTTAACTTTGGGAAGGGCTCAAAGACGTGAAAAGAGATTCCCCTATGTGGAGGCCTTTTCCGACCTTCGCTCACATCCTGAACTATGCTTCTCCAATAGATCCTCACCCTCAGCCTTCTGCTCTAGTCTCTCTGCTGTCACTCCCACCTCAACAACCTGATTTCTCCCATCCCGTTACTAGATCAACAACCCAAACATCCGCCGGTTCTCAGACCATTGCCCCCTTGCTGAGGTAGCAGGTACTTAGTTACCACTCTACCCACTCACTTCTCTCTTCTCCTGTCAGCACCCATACGGGGTTTCACCAGGTCCTTTTACCAGCAAACCTAAAGCTCAAAATAGCTGAGAAGACCCCTATCCAAGATGTAATAAAAATGGTCTTTAAAGTTGCTTTGTCATCACTGAAAACAGGTTACTAAGAATTTAAAGTCCCTCACAGGCTTTTTGGATACACACTCCCATCTTCCCCTCTTTTCTACATGTTCTACTGCTCAAGTTTTTGTTGCTAGAAAATCCCAAACCCCTTTCCCATTATTCTTTTACATCTCTCCGTACTCATTCTCAGATCCTCGGAACTGCTCTAAGTCCCGCCTTCCCTCTCTTTCCCCTCTGTTCCACACCCACAGAAAAGTCTTAACTGATCTTCTCCAGATGTCTTCACCATGGCTGACTTTAGGACGTTCAGCAAAAGAGTCCCTATAAAAGAGTTCAGTGTAGACAAACTTCCTGTTTTCATGTGGCCCTGTTCTACTTGGCCACTGGCTAAAACAATCAGTATTTGTAAGCTAGACACCCCCTTACTAGTTTTTCACAAAATATGTAAACAAGGCCTCTGACTTTGAGCTAGGGCTTCAAAGAGATGGCTACATTTCTATGATAAAGAAGTTACCAACTGGCTCCATGGTAACAGCTGGCAAGCGGAAAAAAGAAAGGGATGAAATATCTCTCCCCCTCCCAGGTGTCCTTGAAAAGTTAATTTGCTCAGAACAGAGGAAAAAAACATAAAAAACTGCTTTTTGTGAATTTCTGCTGACTGTGAACTTCTGAGCACATTCCCTTACATGTTGGGTACAAAATTCTGAAACTTCCTAAACTTGGGGTTCATGGGATTAATTGATTACAACAGAAGCAATGCCCTCTGAATCCGTTTGCAACCAAATAGGACTGTTTCCCTAGCTTTGGTGCTATCTTAGGTGCCTTGTCTTGACTGTTCCTACAAGAGTATAATTCTATATACTTAAACATTTTTATGTTTTCATTAAATGGTCAACAGTGGTGATTAAATGTGTAATGGTGCAGAGGTTACCCAGAGTGCTCTATCATGATGCAGGTTCATTTGAAGATCAAACAGGGGGGCATACAACCCGGTTCCACAGGGAACATATATCCCTCACTTCAGCCATCCTATTAGGAATATGAGTTGCTGCAGGGGAGGTCACAGGAACCACTGCCTTGGTCCATGGTACACAGCAAAATACCCAATTAGAAGCAGCAATAGACCAAAACTTAAAGATATTAGAAACCTCCATCACAGCTTTGTGGGAATCTTTAACCTCTCTCTCTGATGTTGTTTCATACAACAATCGAGGGTTGGACCTCCTCTTCATGAGAGAATGGTGCCTTTGTGCTGCATTGAGGGAAGAATGTTATTTTTATGGCAACAATACTGGAGTTGTAAAAAATTTATGAGTAAAATAAAAGGATGCCTTGAAGAGTGTCAACGAAAGAGAGAGGCCCAAAAAGGGTGGTTTGAGTCTTGGTTCACACAGTCCCCCTGGTTAACTATACGTTTATCAACCTAGGCCAGTCCAATAATAATACTCACATTCTTGCTCACTATAAAACCCTGTTTGCTCAACCATGTATTTTCATTTCTCCAACCTCAAATTAGACAAGTTAAACTTATGGTAATACCCCACTAGCAGACATAGAATGTGACACCACTCCAATGATCACTTTTATGATTAAAAGTAGCCAGAAGAAGACGTGGGGAATGAAAGGTTAATAAAATGGTACTTGTCACTTCCTCTTTTTCTGTATGCTTAACAAAACACTGTTGAAATCTTGAGAACTGTTTGCTAATCTTGTTCCCAGAATGTGCTGTCTCCAACTTCCAAAATATATAATGTACTCCCTCTCCCGGTTGCATGCAAACTGCCCGCTCGCCCTGACCCATCAATAAACTTCCCTCCCTGCCCTCTACAAGGAAAACACATAAGCTCTGCTTAAGATGTCCTCAGGGCTCTCTGCTCGATTCAAGGGAGCTCTGAGCCCCAGCATGCTGGACCCCCAATAAACCCTTTGCTGTTCCATGAGACAGTCTCTTGGTGGTCTCTTCCTCCGACGCTCACCTGAACATTACTTGGATGATTGAATGTAGAAGAGAACATCCAGTCAAAAAGGGATAGTCGGTAGGATTAGGAAGATAGTCGGTATGTTTAGGAAGGAGAGTGAGTATAGGATTTGGAACAAAAGTTTTTTAGCAATAGGGTTTTGGTTAGAGAGTGAATGTAAATGTGAGCACATATGAACCATCACAATGATGAACTGGGGAAAATATGTAGGAAAGCAGATATCAATAGAGACATTACAAAATCAGGCAAAGTATAAAGTGTGTGATAGAATTAGGCATTTTCAACAGGGTTGATTTTGGATATATTATCTTAGGAAGAAACGAATATATTGTCACAAATAGGATTGACTTTTGAGAGCATTAGGCAACCTGGACATGGATGTTTTTAGTAATCCATGTTAACTTTACATTTAGGCTTTGGTAGAAACATAAGTGTGACCTTTTCTTTTTGTGTCCAGAATATTACTGGGTTAAATTGTATATGTAGATCAGGTGACATGAATATTTCTTCCACCATTTCTGGGAGCCATAATTTGAATACGTATAAATTAGTATTGAGTTTACAATGAGGTGTACCCTGTGTCTATGAATATAGAGACAATGCATGAATAGACTATACTGTGAATAAATAATATAACTGGTTCCACTTTAAATAATGGTTTGATTTGATATCTGAAAATATATAAGAAATCTTATATTGATATACAATCATTCATTCCATCCAGTTATACATCTAATGGTAATATTAGGGTTATGGTTTATCATGAACGGTGTGTGAGTTTTGCTTCAAAAGGGATTATGGAAATCGAAAATAATGGGTTTGGTAAGAAGTCTCATGAAAAGACCAGTCAAGAAACATGGAGGAATACATGTGTTCTGAAACAGAAAATTATTGAAAGTGAAACACATACCCATAATTTTGCTAACTTGTGGATGAAATATATACTCTATTATGTGAATTACCTGAAGAAATAGTAATGTACCAGTGGCGAATAAGAATGAACATGAAAATACACATCATGTCCCATATGAATCTACTTGCATTAATGAGAAACTGGGTCAATTATTGTAGAAATATTAGGATATGTATGCACCATTCACTGAAGTTAGTTTTCATTACTAGGAAGCAAATATGTATTTCAGGTGGATGAATATTTCAGAGAATAACCTTTTGAAATGTTGACTATAAATCCACATACATGAATATGAAAAAATTTAGGGAGTGTATAATAAGGCATATATATTTTATATTTTAAAAAAATCTGGAGTGTGTATATATACACAGAGAGAGAGAGAGAGACATTAAAAAGTAGCAATATATATGCCAATCGAAATTCACCGTGATATATATATCTTACACAGATAGAAAAATATTCAATTTACTGAACATGGATTTATGTATAATATTGTTCAACTAGGAGGCTCACACATAGGATGAATTTTCAAATCCCATAGCGTTTAGGTGGAGTGATCACTTCTCATCATTTGTATCTGTCAAGTCAGACACCTCACAAGAACGTATGTGTGATACCAGGTAGTATTCTATATGTGCATATAAAAATAGATGTGCTCAATAGGTTACATAAAATGGGAGAGAGGAATTCACATATTTGTTAAATTTAAAAATACATGGAGAACTATTTCAATTTAAATCGACTAGATTTATAGCACCTACATTTTGTCATGCAAAAGCCATGTCCAACTATACACCATGCCTCCTCTGAACTGCTTGTATTTATATTCTGTTTGGGTTATTTTTCTCCATCTTATTAGGATTAGTAGTCAGAGACAAGTAGGGTATGGGTTAGTGTCACGGATTCAGTATTTCAAATGGAAAATAGGAAAATAAATCCAATGTGTATGCAAATATGTGCCACAAAAAATATTCCCACTCTCATCCAGAAAAATGCCTTGAAATTATCTTCGCCCCAGGTAAAACACAATTAGAAAAGAAGAGTTAGAAAATCTGTGAATACATATGTGGAATGGAAAATGCTCAGGAGTTCACAACCTTGGAGGTGGTAGAGGAGTTTGCAAAAGTAAGGGACAGTGTAAACACTCCACAATCATGGAGCTATGCTGGCCTAAAGACTTCTTGAGAAACTGCCTCTGAGTTTGGGCATTTGAAATATATGTTGTTGTCAGGAGCTTTAGCTTCCTTTGAAGTGAGACCATCAAACCTGGGTCAGTATCTATGTGACCTGGAGGACATGGTTTCTTATTTTCCGATGAACATGAGGCAGCAGTGCTGAAGTCTCTTTGTAGGTAAACTGTAGCCTCTTCGGGCAAAGTGACACCCCGTGTGGACTTTGAAGCCATTTGGTCATCCTCCACTTTTCGTGGTGTTTTTTTGCTGCTGCACTGGGAGTTTGGTATTTGATTCATGACATACAAGGAGTTCAACTGGGACACAGTGCATGAGGGAGTCTTGTAACGTGTGGTGGGTCAGGCTCTGCAGGAGAATGCACCAACTGGGCTTCTATTCCACATTGCTTGCCGCCTTGACCATAGCAACCTAATTCTGAACATTGCCCTGAAAACTCTGCATATAACAAGATGCCTTTTCATATAATGGTCTCCTGGCTGCATCAAGTCAGTCACAAGCCATTTGGACGCCAATGGCAGATCCACATGGCCACATCACAGATGTATTATCACACACCTGCCTACCACTGCTCTAGGCCCACTACTCAGCAGGCTCCAACTTACTGGCATCTCTGTTCTACACCATTTTCATGAAACCCAGTCAATCAAGGCACTGTCTGTTACACTCATGATCAGCAACAGGACATCCAATGGTTCTCCAGTGCCATCTGGTCATTGGGAATTTCAAAAATTTCATGGTGTTTTTCTTTCCATTTTTCAAGAATGAAGTTGGAGGCACTTTGGGGTTTCCATTCATCCAGGAACCATTACATGGGGAGGAAGCTCATTTCAATGAAAGCTCTGAGGAACTCTAACAGGCAAGGCTTCCCAAACACTGGCCAAAAGGTCACATGAAGCCAGGCCCATTGAGGTCTACAACATGAGGTCCATGTGTCTTTTGACTCTAACTATGGCTGCCAAGTTTTTCAGAATAAAATCATGTGATATCCTTGCTGAGATTTTCAGCTCTCTGTGGAAAGCCATCCTGGGCCTAGATCTCAGGTTTCAAGGGCAACTCTCATGTGTGGCCTCCTACAATGCCAACACAATTAATGGCAATACTTCTCTGAGGTCAGTTCCAGAACTCAGTCTCCAAGGAGAATCACACCAGAGTTCAAGCCCATGTGGACCCTGTCATCTCTTCCAAACGCCACACAAATGACCGCAATTAAAACCAAAACATTCCCACATGGCCCTCATCTTCATCCATATAGGCACTCATCATAAACTCTGGCTGGAGGTTTCCATGAGGGATGCAGCCCAAGACAGTGTCCAAAATATCCACCATTGCCCCTCATTTGTCTAAATTTAGGGTGGTCTGGAAACCCTTTCTGTGAACCAAGAGTGATCAAATAGGCGTGCCGTTAATACTGCTCTGCTTCTCCAATTTGAGGCCTACTGACTGTCAGGTATAGATTGCTTATGTGATTTGGCATCATGAGAGAAACCAAGCACTTATGCAGGACTTTGAATAACTCATTTGACCTATAGGAATCCTATTCTCACTTGATGGACGTCAGGAACCTAACAGAGAAAGGCAAGAGACTTCATCCACAATGACTGATCCTTTTGCCATTTTGGTTTTGGATGCACACATGGGATCTTCTTTAGATTTATCAGGAGCTGAGAATCTTAGCCACAGCCTCAACCAGGGCCTAGTGTCTGATTAAGACACATCCCTTTCCAAAGAAATTAAGCAATGAGCCACAGGTGATGCCCATTCATTTCCATTTGAAAACTGTTTCTTCAGGCTTCAAAAAGGGGTGGCCTGAAACAAAGACCTTCCTGACATTCAAGGCAACAGAACCATAGGTAAGCAAATGGCCCAAAGCAGGGTTTCTCCAATGAGACTTTACTGGTCACACTAATATCTGAGATGTTCCCATTCCCTTCAGCTATCAAGAACATGGCCATGTCACAGAGCATGGAGGTTATACATATCTTGGACAATAAATCATGAGCTCATTCTGGAGAGTGGCCAGAATTCAGGAAGAAAACCGGAACTTAGGAAGTTAGTAGTTGTTTCCTATCCATAAGACAAGCCACAGTCTATTCATCACTTATGAACGATGAATGCTGGGAAGCTTTCTACTAGACAGGACACCTCCATTGATGCATTCTCTTTTCTAATGTCTAAAACCACGGACACAGTGGATACACAGACATAGAAACACTCGCCTTGTCAAAAGAGTTACTATCAACAGTAGACTCCAAAGCAAACGAACCACCTTTATTACCTATTCGCAGAATATGAGACAAAACCACAAACTCACACCCACACACATAAAGTCACCTCATTCCCAAAAGTGGATCTGTGACTATCTGGAGTGTCCTCTGACTGGTGGGCCATACTATGTTCCTCTCGAAATGGCCTTTCCTCTCTCAGATTTTGTCTCCTTGGCCAACTCTGTGATGCTTTGAGGAGCCTGCAGTTAGCCACTACCTGCTATCTCAGGAAAGGCCTCTCTTCAGAGCTCAATTGGCATTTGGCCATCCTCAAATCAGTAGGTACCAAGAAGGTCTGAATCTGTACTTGGTAAATACAAACAAGTGAGCCCACTGGGACTGGGACTGGGACTGGCTCTCGGTGCCTGGCTTCTTGCATCACAATTTCAGAGAGTTCCATCACCAAGGAAGTTAGCTAGGACACTTCCTTCAGGAACTGAATGAGGTCACTGCCTTGGCAACAACTTTGTCCTAACCATTGCTTCCAAGGGTTCCATGAGATGGAGGCTGCTCCTACTTTGTGTGACAATTTGACTTGTTACAATGGTATATCAAAATAGGCACCTGGGAACAGCTCTCCACGCAGGCCTGCTTAGGTCCATCTTCTCTACATTAAGAAGAGAAAGGCTGATGCATACACATCCCTTCGTCCTGTTCAGGTTGTTTCCCATGAAGATGGATTTTGCTCTCTCAGATCCTTCATAGCTGCCTACATCTTCTCCAGGGATCATTTCTGCATCGAACTTTGAGGTTCTCAGCAGTTGGAAGATACCCTACATTCCTGTATTGTAAGGCGAACTCTGTCCCTGCTCTTTTGTAATTTTAGATTGAAGCAACAGTGTATGGTTAGGGTTAATAACAGGTTCGATTTGGGCAAGGAATCATTATGCGGGATGAATAATGGTATTGGGAACCTGCAATATTTATAGGAATATAGAGATGAAATATAAGTATGAAAACAGAAATCTAGGTAAGATTTGAAGCTCAGAAATGCATTGGGCAACTGATTGCGATACGTAGCTTTGAATTACGTTCTAGATACACGTTTCAGAAAAATCGATATACAATGGCATAGGATCTTGTACCTTGGATGATTGAATGTAGTAGAGAACATCTACTCAAAAAGGGATAGTCGATAGGATCAGGAACATAGTATGTTTCGGAAGAAGAGTGAGTATAGGATTTGGACCAAAGTTCATAAGCAATAGGGTTTCGGTTAGAGAGTGAATGTCAATGTCAGCACATGTGAAGGGTCAGTCACAATGTTGAACTGGAGAAAATATGTAGGAAAGTAGATATCAATAGAGACATTAGGAAATCAGGCAAAGTACAAAGTGAGTGAAAAAATTAGACATTTTCAATGGTATTGAGGTTGAATATATAATCTTAGGAAGAAACAAATATGTAGTCACCAACAGGATGATCATTTGAGAGCATTAGGCAACCTGGACATGGATGTTTTTAGTAATCCATGTTCAGTTTCCGTTTAGGCTTTGTTACAGTCATACGTGTGACTTTTGCATTTTGTGTCCAGAATACTACTGTGATAACATGCATATGTAGATCAGGTGACATGAGTATTTCTTCCACCATTTCTGGGAGCAATATTTTGAAGATGTATAAATTAGTATTGGTGGTACAAAGAGGTGTAACCTGTGTCTATGAATATAGAGATAATGCATGAATAGACCATACTGTGAATAGATAATATAACTGGTTCCACTTTACAAAATGTATTGAATTGATATCTGAAAATATATAAGAAATCTTATATTAATATAAAATCATTCATTCCAACCAGTTATACATCTAATAGTGATATTATAGTTATGATTTATCATGCAGTGTGTGTCCGTTTTGCTTCAAAAGTGATAAAGGAATTCGAAAATAATTTGTTTGGAAAGAAATCTCATGAAAAGATCAGTCAAGAAACATGGAGGAATCCATGTGTTCTAAAGCAGGAAGTGATTGAAAGTGAAACAAATGCCTATAAATTTGCTAATCTGTGGAGGAAATATATATCCTATGATGTGCATAAACTGAAGAAATTGTAATGTCCCAGTGTTGAATAAACATGAACATCGATAAACACATCATGTCCCATAGGCATCTATTTGCATTGATGATAAACTGTGTCAGTTACTATAGAAATATTAGGATTTGTATGCACCATTCACTGAAGTTAGTTTTCAGTACTAGGAAGCAAATATGTATTTCAGGTGGATGAAATTTTTTGAGAATAATCTTGTGAAAAGTTGATTATAAATCCACATTCATGAACATGAATAAAATTAGGGAGTGTATATAAGACACATATATTTCATATTTTGAAAAATAGAAGGAGAGAGTGTATATATATATATATATATATATATATATACATATATATATATATATATATAAATATATATACACACACAGACACACACACATACACACCCAGAGACATTAAAAATAGCAATATATGCCAATCAAAATTCACCATGAAATATATATCATCCACAGATCCAAAAATATTCATTGTACTGAACATGGATTTGTGTATAATTTTGTTCAACTAGGAAGCTCACCCATATGTTGAATTTTCAGTTCCAACGACATTTAGAAGGAGTGATCTTTTCTCTCAATTTGTATCTGCCAAGTTAGCCACCTCACAAGAATGTACGTGTAGTACCAGGTAGGATTCTCTATGTGTATATAAAAATATATTTGCTGAGTAGGCTACAGAGAAAGAGAGACAAGAATTCACATATTTGTTATCTTTAAAACCACATGGACAACTATTGCAACAAAAAATTTTCTAGATTTATAACCCCTAACCTTTAAAATGCAAAAGGCAAGTCCAACTATACACCATGCCTCCTCTGAACTGCTTGTATTTCTATTATGTTTGGGTTATTTTTCTGCCTCATATTAGGATTAGTAGTCAGAGACTAGTAGGGTGTGGTTTAGTGTCAGAGATAAAGTATTTGAAATGGAAAATTGGAAAATGAATCCAATATGTATGCAAATATGTCCTACACAAAAGTCTTCCCACTCTCATCCAGATAAATCCTTTGACATTACCTTCACCCCATGTAAGATGCAATTCGAAGAGAAGAGTTAGAAAATCTGTGAATACATATCTGGAATGGAAAATGCACAGGAGTTCACAACCTTGGAGGTGGTAGAGGAGTTTCCAAAAGTAAGTGACTGTGTAAACACTCCACAAACATGGAACTCTGCTGGCCAATAGCCTTCTTGTAAAACTGCCTCTGAGTTTGGACACTTGAAATATATCTTGTTGTCTGGAGCTTTAGCTTCATTTCTGGTGAGACCATCAAACCTGGATCTGCATCTATGTGACCTGGAGGACATCGTTTCTTATTTTCCATTGAACATGTGGTACCAGTGTTGATTTCTCTCTTTGTTGGTAAACTGTGGCCACTGGAAGCTTATTGTCTCCCTGAGTGGACTGTGAAGCCATTTGGTCATCCTGCCCTTTTTGTGGTGTTTCTTTCTTTTTTTTTAATTCTATTTTTTTATTGGTTGTTCAAAACCCTACAAAGCTCTTGACATATCATATTTCATACATTAGCATACATTAGCTTCAAGTGAGTTATGAACTCCCTTTTTTGCCCCAAGTACAGATTGCAGAATCACATGGGTTACACATCCACATTTTTACATAATACCATAATAGTAACTGTTGTATTCTGCTACCTTTCCTATCCTCTACTATCCCCCCTCCCCTCCCCTCCCATCTTCTCTCTCTACCCCTTCTACTGTAATTCATTTCTCACCTTGTTTATTTTCCCATTCCACTTACAACCTCTTATATGTAATTTAGTATAACAATGAGGGTCTCCCTCCGTTTCCATGCAATTCCCCTTTTCTCTCCCTTTCCCTCCCACCTCATGTCTCTGTTTAATGTTAATCTTTTCTTCCTGCTCTTCCTCCCTGCTTTATTCTTAGTTGCTCTCATTATATCAAAGATGACATTTGGTATTTGTTTTTTAGGGATTGGCTAGCTTCACTAAGCATAATCTGCTCTAGTGCCATCCATTTTCCTGCAAATTCCAAGATTTTGTCATTTTTTAGTGCTGCGTAATACTCCATGGTGTATAGATGCCACATTTTTTTAATCCATTCATCCATTGAAGGGCATCTGGGTTGGTTCCACAATCTAGCTATTGTAAATTGTGCTGCTATGAACATCGATGTGGCAGTATCCCTGTAATACGCTCTTTTAAGGTCTTCAGGGAATAGTACGAGAAGGGCAATAGCTGGGTCAAATGGTGGTTCCATTCCCAGCTTTCCCAGGAATCTCCATACTGCTTTCCAAATTGGCCGCACCAATTTGCAGCCCCACCAGCAATGTACAAGAGAACCCTTTTCTCACTACAGTAAGATTGGCAGCCATTATGAAATCAAACAACAACAAGTGCTGGCGAGGTTGTGGTGTTTCTTGATGCTGCAATGGGAGGTTGGTATTTGCTTCATGAAATACAAGGAGTTCAACTAGGATATAGGGCTGGAGGGAGTTCTGTCACGTGTGTTGGGTCAGGGTGTGCAGGAGAATTCACCAACCAGGGTTCTATCCCACATAACTTGCCCCCTTGACCATAGCAACTTGATTGTGAACATTGCCCTGAAACCTCTCCATATAACAAGATGCCTTTTCATATAATGGTCTGCTGGCTGTACCAAGTCAGTCACAAGCTATTTGGAAGCCAATGGCAGATCCACATGGCGACACCACAGTTGTATTATCACACACCTGCCCACCACTGCTCTAGGCCCACTACTCAGCAGGCTCCAACTTACTGGCATCTCTGTTCTGCACCATTTTCATGAAACCCAGTCAATCAAGGCACTGTCTGTAACACAACAATCAAGCCACTGTCTGCAACAGAACATCCAATGGTTCTCCAGTGCCACTTGGTCATTGGGAATTTCAAAAATATCATGGTATTTATCTATCCATTTTTCAAGAATGAAGTTGGAGGCACTTTGGGGTTTCCATTCTTCAAGGAACCATTACATGGGGAGGAAGCTCATTTCAATGAAAGCTCTGAGGAACTCTAACAGGCAAGGCTTCCCAAACACTGGCCAAAAGGTCACATGAAGCAAGGCCTATGGAGGTCTACAACGGGAGGTCCATGTGTCTTTTGACTCTTAACTATGGCTGCCAAGTTTTTCAGAATAAAATTATGCGATATCCTTGCTGAGATTTTCAGTTCTCTGAGGAAAGCCATCCTGGGCCTAGATCTCAGGTTTCAAAGGCAACTCTCATGTGTGGCCTCCTACAATGCCAAAACAATTAATGGCAATACTTCTCTGAGGTCAGTTCCAGAACTCAGTCTCTAAGAGGAATCACACCTGAGTTCAAGACAATGTGGAACCTGTCAACTCTTCCAACCGCCACACAAATGACCACAATTAAAACCAAAACATTCCCACATGGCCCTCATCTTCAGCCGTATAGACACTCATCATAAACTCTAGCTGGAGGTTTCCATGAGGGGCGCTGCCAAAGACAATGTCCAAAATATGCACCCTTGCCCCCCATGTGTCTAAATTCAGTGTGGCCTGGACACCCTTCCTTTGAACCAGGAGTGATCAAATAGGCCTGCTGTTAATGCTGCTCTGCTTCTCCAATTTGAGGCCTACTGACAGTCAGGTATAGATTCATTATGTGATTTGGCATCATGAGAGAACCCAAGTACTTCTGCAGGATTTGAATAACTCATTTGACCCATAGGAATCCTATTCTCACTTGATGGATTTCCGGAACCTATCAGAGGAAGGCAAGAGACTTCATCTACAATGACTGATCTTTTTGCCATTTTGGTTTTGGATGCACACATGGGATCTTCTTTACATCTATCAGGAGCTGAGAATCTTAGCCACAGCCTCAAACAGGGCCTAGTGTCTGATTAAGACACCATCCTTTTCAAAGCAATTAAGCAAAGAGGCACAGGAGATGCCCATTCATTTTCATTTGAAAACTGTTTCTTCAGGCTTCAAAAAAGGGTGGCCTGAGGCAAAGACCTTCCTGACATTCAAGGCAATAGAACCATAGTTAAGCAAATGGACCAAAGCAGGGTTTCTCCACTGAGACTTTACTGCTCACACTGATGTCTGAGTTTTCCGAGATGTTCCCATTCCCTTCAGCTATCAAGAACATGGACATGTCACAGAGCTTGGAGGTGGTACATATCTTGCACAATAAATCATGAGCCTATTCTGGAGAGTGGCCAGAATTCAGGAAGAAAACAGGAACTTAGGATGTTAGTAGGTGTTTAAGATCCATAAGGCAAACCACAGTCCATTCATCAATTGAGCAGGATGAATGCTGGGAAGCTTTCTACTAGACAGGACACCTCCATTGATGCATTCTCTTTTCTAATGTCTAAAACCACGGACACAGTGGATACACAGACATAGAAAGTCGCCTTGTCAAAAGACTTACTAGAAACAGTCGACTCCAAACCAAACCAACCACCTTTCCTACCTATTCTCAGAACATGAGACAAAACCGCAAACTCACACCCACACACAAAGGCACCTCCTTCCCAAAAGTAGGTCTGTAACTATCCGGAATGTCTTCTGACTGGTGGGCCATACTATGTTCCCCACAAAATGGCCTCTCCTCTCTCAGATCTTGTCTCCTTGGCCAACTCTGTGATGCTTTGAGGAGCCAACCGTTAGCCACTACCTGCTATCTCAGGAAAAGCTTCTCTTCAGAGCTCTACTGACATTTGGCCATCCTCACATCAGTAGGTACCAAGAAGGTCTGATCTGTACTTGGTAAATCCAAACAAGTGAGCCCACTGGGACAGGGACTGGGACTGGCTCTCGGTGCCTGGCTTCTTGCATCAAAATTTCCGAATGTTCCATCACCAAAGAAGTTAGGTAGGTCACTTCCTTCAGGAACTGAAAGAGGTCACTGCCTTGGCAACAACTTTGCCCTAACCGTTGCTTCCAAGGGTTCCATTAGATAGAGGCTGCCCCTACTTCCTTTGAAAATTTGACTAGTTTCAATTGTATATCAAAATAGGCACCTGGGAACAGCTCTCCATGCAGGTCTGGTTAGGTCAATCTTCTCTACATTAAAAAGAGAGAGGCTGATGCATACACATCCCTTTTTCCTGTCTAGATTGTTTGCCATTGAAGATGGCTTTTGCTCTCACAGGTCCTTCATAGCTGCTGACATCTTCTCCAGGGATTATTTCTGCATCGAACTTTGAGGTTCTCAGCAGTTGGAAGATACCCTACATTCCTGTATTGTAAGGCGAACTCTGTCCCTGCTCTTTTGTAATTTTAGATTGAAGCAACAGTGTATGGTTAGGGTTAATAACAAGTTCGATTTGGGTAAGGAATCATTATGCGGGATGAATAATGGTATTGGGAACCTGCAATATTTATAGGAATATAGAGATAAAATATAAGTATGAAAACAGAAATCTAGGTAAGATTTGAAGCTCAGAAATGCATTGGGCAACTGATTGCGATACGTAGCTTTGAATTACGATCTAGATACATGTTTCAGAAAAATCGATATACAATGGCATAGGATCTTGTACCTTGGATGATTGAATGTAGTAGAGAACATCTACTCAAAAAGGGATAGTCGATAGGATCAGAAAGATAGTCAGTATGTTTCGGAAGAAGAGCGAGTATAGGATTTGGACCAAAGATCTTTAGCAATAGTGTTTCCGTTACAGAGTGAATGTCAATGTCAGCACATGTGAAGTGTCAGTCACAATGTTGAACTGCAGAAAATATGTAGGAAAGTAGATATCAATAGAGACATTAGGAAATCAGGCAAAAGTATCAAGTGAGTGAAAAAATTAAACATTTTCAACAGTTTTGAGGTTGAATATATAATCTTAGGAAGAAACAAATATGTAGCCAGCAATAGTATTGACATTTGAGAGCATTAGGCAACCTGGTCAGGGATGTTTTTAGTAATCCATGTTCAGTTTACCTTTAGGCTTTGGTACAATCATACGTGTGGCTTTTGCATTTTGTGTCCAGAATATTACAGTGATAACATGCATATGTAGATCAGGTGACATGAGTATTTCCTCCACCATTTCTGGGAGCAATATTTCAAATATGTATAGATTAGTATTGGGGGTACAACCAGGTGTACCCTGTGTCTATGAATATAGAGATAATGCATGAATAGACCATACTTTGAATAAATAATATAACTTGTTAAACTTTAAACAATGTATTGAATTGATATCAGAAAATATATAAAAAATCTTTTATTGATATATAATCATTCATTCCAACCAGTAATACATCTAATGGTGATATTACAGTGATGGTTTATCATGAAGTGTGTGTCCGTTTTGCTTCTAAAGTGATAAAGGAAATCGAAAATAATGTGTTTGGATAGAATTCTCATGAACAGACCAGTCAAGAAACATGGAGGAATACATGTGTTCTGAAGCAGGAAGTGATTGAAAGTGAAACAAATGCCTATATATTTGCTAACCTGTGGAGGAAATATATATCCTACGATGTGCATAAAATGAAAAAATTTTAATGTCCCATTGTTGAATAAAAATGAACAATAATATACACATCATGTCCTATAGGAATCTACTTGCTTTGATGATAAACTGTGTCAGTTACTGTAAAAATATTAGGGTTTGTAAGCACGATTCACTGAAGTTAGTTCTCAGGACGAGGAAACAAATATGTATTTCAGGTGGTTGAATGTTTCTGAGAATAATCTTATGAAAAGTTGATTTTATATCCACATACATGAATATGAATGAATTTAGATAGTGTTTAATAGACACATGTTTTTCATATTTTGAAAAATCTAGATATATATATATATATATATATATATATATATATATATATATAAAACTCATGGAGAAATATTACAATGAAAATTTGACAAGATTTATAACACATACCCTTGATAAAGCAGAAGGAAATTCCAAGTATATACCATGCCTCCTATTAAAGGCCTGTATTTCTATTCTGTTAGTTTTCTTTTTATCCATCATATTAGCATTAGTAGTCAGAGTCTATTAGGGTATGTGTTAGTGTCGGGGATCAGTATTTCAAATGAAAATAGGAAAATAAATCTAATGTGTATGCAAATATGTGCTACACAAAAATCTTGCCACTCTCATCCAGAACAATTCCTTTACATTAACTTCACTCCAAGTAAGACACAATTAGTGGAGAGGAGTTCGAAAACCTGTGATCACATATGTGGAACTGAAAATGTTCAGGAGTTTACAACATTGGATGTGGTAGAGCAGTTTCCAAAAGTAAGGGAGAGGTTAAACACTCCACAAACTTGGAGCTCTGCTGGCCTTAAGACTTCTTGAGAAAATGCCTCTCAGGTTGGGAACATGAAATATATGAAGTTGTCAGGAGATTTAGCTTCCTCATTGTGACACCATCAAATGTGGGTCTGCATCTATGTGACCTGGAGGAAATGGTTCCTTATTTTCTAATGAACATGAGGCAGCAGTTCTGAATTCTTTCTTGGTAAACTGTGGCCACTGGGAGTTAAGTGTCTCCCCGTGTGGTCTGTGAAGCCATTTGGTCATCCTCCATTTTTGTGGTGTTTCTTACTGCTGCACTGGGAGTTTGGAATTGGCTTAATGAAATACAAGGAGTTCAACTGGGACACAATTCTGGAGGGAGCTCTGACACGTGTGATTGCTCAGGGTCTTCAGGAGAATGTTCGAAACATGGGTCTATCGCACATAGCTTTCCCCTTGACTATAGCAACCAGATTCTGAACATTGCCCTGAAACCTCTCAATAAAACAAGATGCCTTTACATATAAGGGTCTGCTGCCTGCACCATATCAGTCACAAGTATTTTGGAAGCCAAAGGGAGATCCACGTGGTCCCACCACAGATATTTATTCACAAATGTATAGTCCACTGCTCTAGCCCCAATACTCAGCAGGCTCCAACTTACTGACATCTCGGTTCTGTACCATTTTCATGACAACCAGTCAATCAAGGAACTGTCTGGTACACACATGATCAGCAACAGGACATCCAAAGTTTCTCCAGTGCCACCTGGTCATGGAAATTTCAAAAATTTCATGGTATTTGTATAGCCATTTTTCAAGGATGATGTTGGAGGCACTGTGGGTTTCAATTCATTCAGGAACCATTAAATGGTGAGTAAGCTCATTTCAATGAAAGATCTGAAGAACTCTCACAGGCAAGGCTTCCCAATGAGTGCCCAAAAGTTCACATGAAGCCAGGCTCATTGAGGTCTACAATATGAGGTACATGTGTGTTTTGAGTCTCAACTATGACTTCCAAGTCTTTCAGTAAAAAAATCATGTGTTACCCTGGCTGAGATTCCCAGTGCTCGGTGGAAAGCCACCCTGGGCCTAGATCTCAGTTTCCAAGGGCTAATCTCATGTGTGGCCTCCTATAATCCCAAAACAATTCATGGCAATACTTCTCTCAAGTCAGTTCCAGAACTCAGTCTCTAAGGAGTATCAGAGCAGAGTTCAAGCCCTGGTGGACCAAGTCATCTCTTCCAACCGCCACACAAATGACCACAATTAAAACCAAAACACTCCTACATGACCCTCATCTTCTTCCATAAAGACACTCATCATAACATATGGCTGGAGGTTTCCATGAGGGGCACAGCCCAAGACAGTGTCCAAAATAAGCTCCCTTGCCCCTCATTTGCCTAAAGTCAGGGTGGCTTGGACACCCATCTTGTGAACCAGGAGTGATCTTTAAGGGTAAAAGAAATTGAAATTAAAGTGTAAAAGTTAAAGTGTAAAAGACCGGGTTTGTAAAGTTTCTAAGATTCAAGGCCTGATTTAAAATGTAAAGGACCAGGTATTGTTAAGTTCCTATGCTACATGAAAAATCTGAAATTCCTGTTACTTGTAGGACAATTTCTGGACTGCCCAGTAAATATTCCCCCTGATCGCCTGGTTGTTTAATAACCTAGGACCCTGTGTGGCTTGGCACATATGCATCGCAGGGCCTAATCTAATCAATTTGAATCTGTACCCCGCTGTAGAACTGACCTATCCCTCCTGCCTGACATGTTCCCACCAATGAATGAACTAATCATGTTTAGGATTTGTTGTTTGATTTTCCCGCAGTGTATGATGATTTTTTAAAAGATACTGTGATATATGTAAAGTCTCGCCCTCCCCAAAAAGTGTACTTAAGCACTGCTCAACCTCAGCTCGGAGATCTGGGCTGCTCTCCCTTCTTGAGTGACCACGGAGCCCTAGCATACTGGATTGGATCCTCAATAAATGTCTTTTGCTGTTGCATGAGCCGTGGTCTCATACATGAACATGAATGAATTTAAGGAGTGTATAATAAGACACATATATTTCATATTTTGAATAATCTATAGAGTGCAGATTTTTCACAAAACACATACAGAGATATTAAAAAGTAGCAATATATATGCCAATCAAAATTCATCATGAAATACATATCATACACAGATCCAAAAATATTTATTTTACTTAACATGGATTTATGTGTAATGTTGTTCAACTAGGAAGCTCACGCATAGGTTGAATTTTCAGTTGCTACAGCATTTAGGAGGAGTGATCTCTTCTCACAATTTGTATCTGCCAAGTAGGCCACCTCACAATAATGTACGTGTGGTACCAGGTAGGATTCTATTTGTGCATATAAAAATACATGTGCTGAATAGGCAACAGAGAAAGGGAGACAGGAATTCACATATTTGATACCTTTCAAAACACATGGAGAACTATATCAATTAAAAATTAACCAGATTTTTAACAACTACCCTTTATCATGCAAAAGGCAAGTCCAACTATACACCATGCCTCTTCTGAACTGCTTGTATTTCTATTCTGTTTGGGTTATTTTTCTCCATCATATTAGCATTAGTAGTCAGAGTCTAGTAGGGTATGCGTTAGTGTCATGGATTCAGTAATTCAAATGGAAATAAAGGAAAATGAATCCATTGTGTATGCAAATATGCACTACAAAAAAACTTTCCACTCTCATTCAGAGCAATGCCTTGACATTACCTTCACCCAAGTAAGACACAATTAGAGGACAAGAGTTAGAAAATCTGTGAATACATATCTGGAATGGAAAATGCTCAGGAGTTCACAAGCTTGGGCATTTTAGAGGAGTTTTCAAACTTAAGGGACAGGATAAACAGTCCAAATTCATGGAACTCTGCTGGCCTAAAGACTTCTTGAGAAACTGCCTCTGAGGTTGGGCACTTGAAATATATGTTGTTGTCAGGAGCTTTAGCTTCCTTTGTAGTGATACCATCAAAGATGGGTCTTCATTTATCTGACCTGGAGGACATGGTTTCTTATTTTCCAAAAGAACATGAGGCAGCAGTGCTCAATTCTTCCTTTGAAGGTAAACTGTGGCCACGGAGGGGTAAGTGTCTCCCCGTCTTGACTGTGAAGCCAATTGGCCATCCTACAATTTTCGTGGTGTTTCTTGCTGCTGCACTGGGCTTTTGGTTTTTCCTTCATGAAATACAAGGAGTTCAACTGGGACACAGTGCTGGAGCGAGTTCTGTCACGTGTGGAGGGTCAGGGTCTACAGGAGAATTCACCAACCAGACTTCTATCCCACATAACTTGAAACATTATCCATAGCAAACTGATTCTGAACATTGTCCTGAAACCTTTACATATAACAAGATGCCTTTACAGATAAGGGTCGGCTAGCTGTACCATGTAAGCCACAAGCCATTTGGAAGTCAATGGCAGACCCAAATGGCCCCACCACAGATGTTTTATCATACACCTGCACACCACAGCCCTGGGCCCACTTCTCAGCACTCTCCAACTTACTGGCATCTCTGTTCTGCACAATTTTCACGAAATCGAGTCAGTCAAGGCACTGTCTGGTACACTCATGATCAGCAACAAGACATCCAAAGGTTCTCCAGTGCCACCTGGTCAGGGGAATTTCATGGTATTTATAGAGCCATTTTTCAAGGATGAAGTTGGAGGCACTGTGGGTTTCAATTCATTCAGGAACCATTAAATGTTGAGGAAAATCATTTCAATGAAAGCTCTCGAGAACTCTCACAGGTAAGGCTTCCCAAAGAGTGGCCAAAATACACATATATTTCATATTTTGAAAAATCTTGACAGTATATATATATATATATATATATATATATATATATATATATATATATATATATATATATATACAAGCACACACAGACATTAAAAACTAGCAATATATATGCCAATCGAAATTCATCATGAAATATATATCATCCACGTATCCAAAAATATTCATTTTACTGAACATGGATTTATGTATAATGTTGTTCAACTAGGAAGCTCACCCATAGGTTGAATTTTCAGTTCCAACAGCGTTTAGGAGGAGTGAACTTTTCTCACAATTTGTATCTGCCAAGTCAGCCACCTCACAAGAATATATGTGTGATACAAGGTACAATTCTATATGTGCATATAAAAATACATGTGCTGAATAGGATACAAAGAAATGGGGGAGACAGGAATTCACATATTTGATAAGTTTAAAAATACATGGACAACTCTTTCAACAAAAAATTGACTAGATTTAAAACTCCTTCCCTATATAATGGAAAAGTTAATTCAATGGTACACCATGCCTCCTCTGATATGTTTGTATTTCTGTTCTATTTGGGTTATTTTTCTCCATTACGTTAGGATTAGTTGTCAGAGTCTTGTAGGGTATGGGTTAGTTTCAGGGATTCAGTATTTCGAAAGGAAAATTGGAAAATGAATCCAATGTGTATGCAAATATGTGCTACACAAAAATCTTCTGACTCTCATCCACAACAATGCCTTGACCTTAACTTCGTCCCAAGTAACACATGTAGAGGAGATGAGTAAGAAAATCTGTGAATACATATCTGGAATTTAATATGCTCAGGAGTTCACAAACTTGCAGGTAGAAGGCGAGATTCCAATAGTAAGGGACAATGTGAACACTCCAAAAACATGGAGCTCTGCTAGCCTAAAGGCTTCTTGAAAAACTGCCTCTGATGTTGGGCTCTTGAAATATATGTTGTTGTCAGGAGCTTTAGCTTTTTTTGTAGTGAGACCATAAAAGCTGGGTCTGCATCTATGTGACCTGGAGGAGATGCTTTCTTATTTACCAATGATTATGAGGCAGCATTGCTGAATTCTCTCTTTCGGGGTCAACTGTGGCCACTTGGGGCTAAGTGTCTCCTCATGTGGACTGTGAAGCCATTTGATCATCCTCCAATTTTTGTGATATTTTTTGCTGCTACACTGGGAGTTCAGTATTTCCTTCACGAAATACAAGGAGTTCACCTGGGACACAGTGCTGGAGGGAGTTCTGTCACGTGTGGTGGGACAGGGTCTGCAGGAGAATGCACAAACCAGGCTTCTGTCCAACATAGCTTGACCCCTTGACCATAGGAACCTGATTCTGAACATTGCCCTGAAACTTACCCATATAACAAGAATCATTTACATATAAGGGTCTGCTGGCTGCACCATGTCAGTCACAAGCCATTTGGAAGCCATTGGGAAATCCACATGGAAGCACCACAGATGTTTTATCTCACACATGCCCACCTTTGCTCTAGGCCCACTATTCAGCAGGCTCCAACTTACTGGAATCTCTGTTCTTCACCATTTTCGTGAAACCCAGCCAATCAAGGCACTGTCTGGTACACTCATGATCACCAACAGGATATCCAATGGTTCTCCAGTGCCTCCTGGATATGGGAATTTCAAAAATTTCATGGTATTTATCGAGCCCATCTTTCAAGGTTGAAGTTGGAGGCACTGAGTGTTTCATTTAATTCGGTAACCATTAAATGGTGAAGAAGCTCATTTCAAAGAAAGATCTGGAGAACTCTCACTGCCAAGATTTCCCAAAGAGTGGCCAAAAGGCCACATGAAGCCAGGCCCATTGAGGTCTACAATGTGAAGTGCATTTGTGTTTTGACTCTCAACTATTGCTGCCAAGTGTTTCAGAATAAAATTATGTGATACCTTGGCTGAGATTCCCAGTGCTCTGTGGAAAGCCACACTGGGAATAGATCTCAGTTTCCAATGGTGACTCTCATGTGTGGCCTCCTAATATCCCAACACAATTCATGGCAATACTTCTCTGAGGTCAGTTCCAGGACTCAGTCTCTATAGGGTATCACACCAGAGTTCAAGCCCAGGTGGACCCAGTCATCGCTTCCAACTTCCACACAAATAACCACAATTAAAACCAAAACACTCCCACATGGCCCTCATCTTCTTCCATATAGACACTCCTCATAACCTCTGGCTGGATGTTTCCATGAGGGGCGCAGCCCAACACAGAGTCCAAATAACCTCGCTTGCCCGTCATTTTCCTAAAGGCAGGGTGGCCTGTACACCCTTCCTGTGAACCACAAGGGATCAAAAATGCCTTCCTTTAATACTGCTCTGCTTCTCCAATTTGAGGCCTACTGACTGTCAGGTATAGATTCTTTATGTGATTTGGAGTCATGAGAAAACACAAGCATGTATGGGATAGCCTTTGCAGGACTTAGAAGAACTCATTTGATTCAAAGGATCTCTATTCTCACTTGATGGTGGTCAGGAACCTAAGAGAGGAAGGCGAGAGACTTCATCAACAATTACTGATCTCTTTCCCATTTTGGTTTTGGATGCACACATGGGATCATTCTTTAGATGCATCAGGTGCTGAGAACCTAAGCCACAGCCTCACACAGGGCCAAGAGACTGATTCCGACACATCCATTTCCAAAGAAATTAACAAAGAGCCACAGGTGATGCCCATTTATTTCCATTTTAAAACTGTTTTCTTCAGGCTTCACAAAGCGGTGTCTTGAGGCCAAGACCTTCCTCACATTCAGGGGAAGAGAAGAATTGGTTAGCAAAAAACCCAAAGCAGAGTTTCTCCACTGAGGCTTTCCTGGTCACACTGATATCTGAGTTTTTTGAGATGCTAGCCATTCCCTTTAGCTATCCATTACATGGCCTTGTCACAGAGCTTGGAGGTGGTACATATCTTGGACACAAAACCATGAGCCTATTCTGGAGAGTGGCCAGAATCAGGAAGAAAACAGGAACTTAGGAAATTAGTAGGTGTTGCCCATCCATAAGGGAAGCCACAGTCCATTCATCAATTGGGCAGAATGAATGCTGGGTAGGTTTCTACTAAACAGGACACATCCATTGATGAATTCTCTTTTCAAATGTCTACAACCACAGACACAGTGGGATACACAGACATAGAAACACTCACTTTGTGAAACGACTTACTAGGAACAGTCCACTCCAAACCAAACAAACCGCCTTTTTTACCTATTCTCAGAAAATGAGACAAAACCACAAACTCACACCCACACCCACAAAGGCACCTCCTTCCCCCAAAGAGGTCTGTGACTATCCGGAGTGTCCTCTGACTTGTGAGCCTTATTATGTTCCCTGAAATGTTCTGTCCTGTCTCAGATCTGGTCTTTTTGGCCAAATCTGTGAAGTGGTCAGGAGCCAGCTGTGAGCAACTTCCTGCTTTCTCAGGAAAGGCCCCTCTTCTGAGCTCTCCTGAAATTTGGCCATTCTCACATCAGTATGTACCAAGAAAGACTGACTCTGTTCTTGGTAAATCCAAATAAGTGAGCCCACTGGGAATGGTACTGGGACTGCCTCTGGTAGCCTGGCTTCCTGGATCCCAAGTTCAGAGAGTTCTATCACCAAAGAAGTGAGGAAGGTCACCTCCTTTGTGAACTGAATGAGGTCACTGCTTTGGAAACCACTTTGTCCTAAAATTTGCTTCCAAGGTTCCCATGAGATGGAGGCTGCCCCTATTTCCTGTGATATGTTCACAACTGAGGATTGTATATCAACCATAGGCAGCCAGGAACAGCTGTCTACACTGGACTGGTTTGGTCCATCTTCTCTACATTAAGAAGAGTGAGGCTTATTCTGACACATCCCTTCATCCTGACTGGGTTGTTTGCCATGGAAGATGACTTTTGCTCTCTCAGGTCCTTCATAGCTGCCTACATCTTCTCCAGGGATCATTTCTGCATGAAACTTTGAGGTTCTCAGCAGGTGGAAGATCCCCTACACTCCTGTATTGGAAGACTAATTCTGTCCCTCCTCTTCTGTAAAGTTAGATTGAGGAAACATTGTATGGTTAAGGTTAATAACAGCTTCCATTTGGGTTAGGAATCATTCTCTTGGATGAATAATGGTATTGGAATTTTGCTATATTTTCAAGAATATATAGGTGAAATATAAGTATGAAAAAAGAAATCTAGGTAATTTTTGAAGCACAGAAGGGAATTGGCCCCACTATTGGGATTCTTAGCTTTGAATTATGTTCTGCACAGGTGTCTCAGATTAATTGATATACAATGGCATAGGACCTTGTCTTTTGGATGATTGAATGTCGAAGAGAAAATCCAGTCCAAAAGGGATAGTTGGTGGATTAGGAAGATATTCGGTAGATTTAGAATGAAGAGTGTGTATAGCATTTGGACCAAAAGATCTTTAGCAATAGGGTTTTGGGTAGAGAGTGAAAGTAAATGTCAGCACATGTGAAGAGTCAGTCATAATGATGAAATGGGAAAAAAAATACAGGAAATCAGATTTCAATAGAGACATTAGGAAATCAGGCAAAGTATAAAGTGAGTGATAGGATTAGACATTTTCAACAGGGTTGAGGTTGAATATGTAATTTCAGGAAGAAACAAATATGTAGTCACCAATAGGATTCACTTTTGAGAGCATTAGGCAGCCTGGACATGGATTTTTTTTTTAATCCATGCTCACTTTCCATTTAGGATTTGGTACAATCATAAGTGTGACCTTGCTTTTTGTTTCCACAATATTACTGTGATTAATGTATATATAGATCAGGTGACATGAGTATTTCTTCCACCATTTCTGGGAGCAATATTTTGAAGACATATAATTTAGTATTGTGGGTACAAATAGGTATACTCTGTGTTATATGAATATAAAGATAATGCATGAATAGACCATACTGTGAATAAATAATATAACTGGTTCCAAATTTAAATAATGGATTGAATTGATATCTGAATATATATTGGAAATCATATATTGATATTCATACAATCATTCCAACCAGTTATACATCTAATGGTAATATCACTGTTATGGTTTATCATGAAGTGTGTGTGAGCTTTGCTTCTAAAATGATTATGGAAATTGAAAATAATGTGCTTGGAAAGAAGTCTCATTAAAAGAGCAGTCAAGAAACCTGGGGGAATACATATGTTCTGAAGCAGGAAGTAATTGAAAGTGAAAAAAATGCCTATAAATTTGTGAATTTGTGAATGAAATATGTATTCTATTATGTGCAAAAACTGAAGAAATATTAATGTACCAGTTTTGAATAAAAATGAACGTCAAAATACATATCATGTCCCATAGGAATCTACTTGCATTGACGTTAAACTGAGTCATTTACTATAGCAATATTAGGATTTGTATGCACCATTCACTGAAGTTAGTTTTCAGTATTAGGAAACAAATATGTATTTCAGGTGGATTAATATTTCTGAGAACATTCTTATGAAAAGTTGAATATAAATCCACATTCATGAACATCAATGAATTTAGGGAGTATATAATAAGACACATACATTTCATATTTTGAAAAATCTGGAGAGTTTATACATATATATATATGCACACACACACACACACACACACACACACACACACACACGTATACATTAAAAAGTGGCAATATATATGCCAATCGAAATACATCATGAATTATATATCATCCACAAATCCAAAAATCTTCATTTTTCTGAGCATCGATTTATGTATAATGTTGTTCAACTAGGGAGCTCACCCATAGTTTGAATTGTAAGTTCCAACAGCATTTAGGAGGAGTGATCCCTTCTCACAATTTGTATTTGCAAAGTCAGCAACCTCACAAGTATGTACATGTGATACCAGGTAGGATTCTATATGTGAATATAAAAATGCATGTGCTGAATAGGGTACAGAGAAATGGAGACAGGAATTCTCATATTTGTTAACTTTAGAAACACATGGAGAAGGGAGGGGCAGAGCCGCCAACCTCTCCTGTAAGGTAGGCGGACCTGCGAGCCACCCGTAGAACAGGCCTAGCGGCCCGCCATCGTGAAAGACACATCACCCTGGTTGGGGGTTGGGCAGAGCCACTGCACGCGTGCAAGGAACGCGGACATGCAACCCACAGGCAGAACAGGCCCAGACACCCGCGGAGGGGCAGAGACACCCCTTGTGACTTCAAGATAGGTGAACCTGCGACCCACCAGCTGAAGCAGCCCAGCTGCCTTCAGAGGGGCAGAGCCGGCCCCCGCGCCTGCGAAGTAGGTGGACCTGCGAACACCGACAGACCAGGTGCTAGGCCCCGCCAGGGTGCTAGACACATAACCAGGTTTGGGGAGGGGCCGAGCCGCTGCCTGTGCCTGCAAAGCAGGTAGACCTCTCACCCAGAGGCAGAACAGACCCAGCGACCTACCAGCGTGGTAGACACATCGCCCCGGTTTGGGGGGGGGCAGAGATGCCACTCACGCCTGCAATGTAGACAGCCCTGCAACCCACAGACAGAAGAGGCCCAGCGAAGCGCGGAGGGGCAGAGCCGACGCCTGTGCCTGCAAGGTAGCTGGACCTGTTACCCACTGGCTGAACAGGACCAGCACCCGCAGAGGGGTAGATCAACTGCCCGCTCCTGCAAGGTAGGCGGACCAGCTACCAAGAGGCAGAACAGGCCCAGCGGCGTGCTGGTGTGGTAGGCACATTGCCCCAATTTTAGGAGGGGCAGAGCCGCTGCTTACGCCTGTAAGGGAGACTTTTCAAGAATACAATAGCAATATAAACATTTAGGGGTAAAATTCAATAACACAAAAGTTTCACCAAGCCGAAAAAAACGTGAACAGTAGGGAAAGACAAGGAAAGAAAGGACCACAAGCAACGCAGGTCAACTCAACATTAGAAGAGGTAATATCTGCAGCATATGGAATGTCAGATAAAGAATCAGGATATACTTGCTTCAGATGATCTGAAGTCTCCAGGGAGACATTAGACAGCAAAATCAGACAATGAAAGATCACTTTGACAATGAATTACAAAAACAAATCCAAGAAGCAAAAGATCAACTATACAGGGAGATAGAGGTTATAAAAAACACACAAACAGAAATCATAGAAATGCAGGAAGCAATAAACCAACTTAAAAACTCAATTGAGAATACTACCAGCAGAATAGATCACTTAGAACAATGAAGACAAAGTATTTCAACTTGAAAAGAACATAGAAAGCTCAGCAAGACTGTTAAGAAACCATGAGCAGAACATCCAAGAAATATGGGATAACATGAAGAGACCAAACTAAAGAGTAATTGGGATACAGGAAGGTATACAGGTCCAAACCACAGGATTGAGCAATCTATTCAATGAAATAATATGAGAAAACTTTCCAGACATGAAGAATGAGACAGAATCCCAAATCCTAGAAGCCTACAGGACGCCAAATGTGCAAAATCATAAGAGATAAACACCGAGACATATTATAATGAAGATGCCAAACATACAGAATAAAGAGAGAATTTTAAAAGCTACAAGAGAAAGGAAGCAGATTACATTTAGGGGTAAACCAATCAGGATAACAGCTGATCTTTCAACACAGACTCTGAAAGCTAGAAGATCCTGGAATAACATTTTTCAATCACTGAAAGAAATTGGGTTCCAACCAAGAATTGTGTATCCAGCGATTTTAAGCTTCAGGTTGGAAGATGAAATTAAAACCTTCCATGATAAACAAAAGTTAAAAGAATTTGCAGCTAGAAAACCATCTCCTCAAAAGATCCTTGGCAAAACATTATAGGAAGATGAAATGGAAAATAACAATAAAAACCAACAGTGGGAGGTAGTACAGTAAAGGGGCGAAAAATAATCAAAGAGAAAAACAAACCATGTTTAGTAACATAAATAAACAAATATGGCTGGAAGAACAACCCATATTTCAAAAATAACCCTAAATGTTAATGCCTTAAACTCACCAATTAAGAGACACAGGCTAGTAGAATGGATCACGAAAGAAGACCCAAAAATTTTCTGCCTACAGGAGACACATTTGATAGGAAAAGACATATATAGACTAAAGGTGAAAGGTTGGGAGAAATCATATCACTCATATTGACTTCGGAAACAAGCAGAAGTGTCCATACTCATATCAAATAAAATAGATTTCAAGACAAAGTTAATCAAAAGGGATAAAGAGGGACACTACATATTGCTCAAGGGAACCATACACCAACAAGACATAACAATCATAAATATATGTGCCCCAAACAATGGTTCAGCTATGTTAATCAAACAAACTCTTCTCAAGTTCAAGAGTCTGGTAGACCACCATACAATAATCATGGGAGATTTCAACACACCTCTCTCACTACTGGACAGATATTCCAAACAAAAGTTGAATTAGGAAACTATAGAACTCAATAACACAAATAATAACCTAGACTTAATTAACATATATAGAATATACCACCCAACATCAAGCAGTTACACTGTTTTCTCAGCAGCACATGGATACCTCTCAAAAATAGATCATATATTATGTCACAGAACAACTCTTAGACAATATAAAGGAGTATAGATAATACCAGGCATCTTATCTGATCGTAATGGAATGAAACTGAAAATCAACAATAAAAGAAGGAAGGAAAATTCATGCATCACTTGGAGAATGAACAATACGTACTGAATGATCAATGGGTTATTGAAGACATCAAGGAGAAAAATAAAAAAAAATTCTTAGACATAAATGAAAAAGACAGACAGAACATATCAGAATCTATGGGACACATTGAAAGCAGTTCTAAGTGGAAAATTCATTGCTTGGAGTTCTTTCCTTAAAAAAAGAAAAAAAAACAACAACAAATAAATGATCTCATAGTTCATTTCAAAATCCTAGAAAAAGAAGAGCAAAACAACAGACAAAGAAGTAGAAGGCAAGAAATAATTAAAATCAGAGCTGAAATTAATGAAATCGAAACAAAAGAAACAATTGAAAAAATTGAAAATTCTAAAAGTTGAAAAATTAATAAAATCGACAGACTCTTAGCCATGTTAATGAAGAGAAGAAGAGAGGGAACTCAAATTACTATCATAAGGGATGAAAAAGGCAATATCACAACAGACACTTCTGAAATACAGAAGATAATCAGAAATTATATTAGAAGATAGTGAAGGCATCAATAAATTTCTTAAGTCATATGATCTGCCCAGATTGAGTCAGGAGGATATAGACAACCTAAGCAGACCAATATCAATTGAGAAAATAGAAGAAACCATCCAAAGACTACCAACTAAGAAAAGCCCAGGACCGAATGGGTATAGAGCAGAGGAGGCCAATATCACCCTGATTCCTAAACCAGACAAAGACCCTTCAAAGAAACAAATATACAGACCAATCTCTCTAATGAACCTAGATGCAAAAATCCTCAATAAAATTCTGGCGAATCAGATACAAAAACATATTTAAAAAATTGTGCAACATGATCAAGTAGGATTCATTCCTGGGATACAAGGCTGGTTCAATATACGGAAATCAATAAATGGTATTCACCACATCAATAGACTTAAAAATAAGAACCATATGATCGCCCCAATAGATGCAGAAAAAGCATTCAATAAAGTACAGCATCCCTTTATGTTTAAAACTCTAGAAAAACTGGGATAACAGGAACATACCTCAATATTGTAAAAGCAATCTATGCTAAGCCTCAGGCTAGTATCATTCTGAATTGAGAAAAAATTGAAGGCATTCCCTCTAAAATCTGGAACAAGACAGGGATGCCCTCTCTCACGATTTCTGTTCAACATAGTTCTCGAACACTGGCCAGAGCAATTAGACAAATGAAAGAAATTAAAGGCATAAAAATAGGAAAAGAAGAACTTAAATTATCACTATTTGCAGATGACATGATTCTATACCTAGTAGACCCAAAAGGGTCTACAAGAAACTATTAGAGATAATAAATGAATTCAGCAAAGTGGCATGATATAAAATCAACAATCATAAATCAAAAGCATTCCTGAATATCAGCAACAAATCCTCTGAAACGGAAATGAGGACAACCACTCCATTGAGAGTATCCTCAAAAAAAAATAAAATAAAATATTTGGTTATCAACGTAACAAAAGATGTGAAAGACTTGCACAATGAAAACTACAGAACCCTAAAGAGAGAAATAGAAGAAGATCTTACAAGATGGAAAAATATACCCTGTTCATGGATAGGCAGAATTAACATCATCAAAATGGCGACATTACCAAAAGTTCTCTATAGGTTTAATGCAATGCCAATCAAAATCCCAACGGCATTTCCTGTAGAAATAGATAAAACAATTATGAAATTCATATGGAATAATACAAGACCCAGTATAGCAAAGACAACTCTAAGCAGGAAGTGTGAATCAGGCGGTATAGCGATACATGTCCTCAAACTATACTACGGAGCAATAGTAACAAAAAGAGCATGGTACTGGTACCAAAACTGGCGGGTGGACCAATGGTACAGAATAGAGGACACAGAAATCAATCCACAAAATTACAGCAATCTTATATTTGATAAAGGAGCTAAAAGCATAAACTGAAGGAAGGATAGCATCTTCAACAAATGGTGCTGGAAAAACTGGAATTACATATGTAAGAAAATGAAACTGAATCCCTTTCTCTCGCCATGCACAAAAGTTAACTCAAAATGGATCAAGGAGCTTGATATCAAATCAGCGACACGGCATCTGATAGAAGAAAACTTTGGCTATGATCTACATACTGTGGGGTCGGGCTCCAAATTCCTCAATAGGACACCCATAGCATAAGAGTTAATAATTAGAATCTACAAACAGGACTAACTCAAACTAAATAGATTTTTCTCAGAAAAAGAAACAATAAGAGAGGTAAAATAGGAGCCTACATCCTGGGAACAAATCTTTACTCCTCACACTTCAGATAGAGCCCTAATATCCAGAGTTATACAAAGAACTCAAAAAATTAAACAATAAGCAAATGAATTACCCAATCAACAAATGGGCCAAGGACCTGAACAGACACTTCTCAGAGGAGGACATACAATCAATCAATAAGTACATCAAAAAATTCTCACCATCTCGAGCATTCAGAGAAATGCTAAACTAACCCACCCTAAGATACCATCTCACTGCAGTAAGCTTGGCAGCCATTATGAAGTCAAACGACAACAAGTGCTGGCGAGGATGTGGGAAAAAGGGTACACCTGTACATTGCTGGTGGGACTGCAAATTGGTGCAGCAAATTTGGAAAGCAGTATGGAGATTTCTTGGAAACTTGGGAATGGAACCGCCATTTGACCCAGCAATTCCCCTTCTCGGTCTAATCCCTATAGACCCAAAAAGTGCATGCTACAGGGACACTGATAAATCTATGTTCATAGCAGCACAATTCACAATAGGAAGACTGTGGAACCAACCTAGATGCCCTTCAATAGATGAATGGATTAAAAAAAATGTGGCATTTATACACAATGGAGTATTACTCTGCATTAAAAAATGACAAAATCATACAATTTGCAGAGAAATCGATGGCATTAGAACGTATTATGCTACGTGAAGATAGCCAATCACTAAAAAACAAATGCCAAATGTTTTCTTTGATATAAAGAGAGTAACTAAGAACAGAGTTGGGAGGAAGAGCATGAGAAGATGATTAATATTAAACAGGGATGAGAGGTGGGAGGGAAAAGGAAAGAGAAGGAAAATTACATAGAAATGGAAGGAAACCCTCATGGTTATACAAAATTAAATACAAGATGAAGTGAGGTGAAAGGGGACAAAAACAAGTGGAAGAAATGAATTACAATAGATGGGGTAGAGAGAGAGGATTGGAGGGGAGGGGATGGGAGATAGTAGAGGACAGGAAAGGCAGCAGAATACAACAGACACTAGTATAGCAATATGTAAAATAGTGGATGTGTAACTGATGAGATACTGCAATCTGTATACGAAGAAAAATGGAAGTTCTTAACCTACTTGAATCAAAGTGTGAAATATGACATGTCAAGAACTATGTAATGTTTTGTAGAACCAACAATAAATATTAAAGGAAAAAAAACACATGGAGAACTATTTCAATGAAAAATTGACTAGGTTTATAACACCTACACTTTATCATGCAAAAGGCAAGTCCAACTATACACCATGCCTCTTCAGAAGTGCTTGTATTTCTATTCTGTTTGGGTTATTTTTCTTCATCATATTAGGATTAGTAGTCAGAGTTTGGTAGGGTATGCGTTAGTGTCAGGGATTCAGTCTTTGGAATGGAAAATTGGAAAATGAATCCAATGTGTATGCAAATATGTGCTACACAAAAATCTTCCCACTCTCATCCAGAACAATGCCTTGACATTACCTTCACGCCAAATAAGAAACAATTAGAGGAGAAGAATTAGAAAATCTGTAAATACATATCTGGAATGGAAAATATTCAGGAGTTCACAAACTTGGAGGTGGTAGAGGAGTATCCCAAAGTAAGGGACAGGGTAAACACTCCACAAACATGGAGGTCTGCTGGCCTAAAGACTTCTAGAGAAACTGCCTCTGAGGATGGGCACTTGAAATATATGTTGTCAGTAGCTTTAGCTTCCTTTGTAGTGAGATCATCAAAGCTGGGTCTGCATCTATGTGACCTGGAGGACATTCTTTCTTGCTTTCCAATACACATGAGGCAGCAGTGCTGAATTCTCTCTTCGTATGTAAACTGTGGCCACTGGGGTCTAAGTGTCTCCCTGTGTGGACTGTGAAGCCTTTTGTTCATCCTCCATTTTCGTAGAGTTTCCTCCTGCAGCACTGAGAGTTTGGTATTTGCCTCACAAAATACAAGGAGTTCAACTGGAACACAGTCCTGGAGGGAGTTCTGTCATTTGTGGTTTTTCAGGGTCTACAAGAGAATGCACCAACCAGGCTTCATTCCCACATAACTTGCCCCCTTCTCCATAGCAACCTGATTCTGCACATTGCCCTGAAAACTATCCATTTAACAAGACACCTTTACATATAAGTGTCTGGTCACTGCACCGTGTCAGTGACAAACCATTTGGAATTCAATGGCAAAACCACATGGCGCAACCACAGAAGATTTATCACACACCTGCACACCACAGCTCAGGGCTCACTACTCAGGAGGGTCCAACTTAATGGCATCTCTGTTCTACACCATTTTCATAAATCCCAGTCAATCAAGGCACTGTCTGGTACACTCATGATCAGCAAGAGGTGCTGACAATTTAAGCCACAGCCTCACACAGGGCCCAGAGTCTGATTCAGACATAACCATTTCCAAAACAATTCATCAAAGAGGCACAGGTGATGCCCATTCATTTCCATTTGAAAATTGTTTTCTTCTGGCTTTATAAAGGGGTGGCCTGAGGCAAAGAGGTTCCTGACATTCAGGGCAACAGAACAATAGTTAAGCAAAAGGCCCTAAGCCAGGTTTCACCATAGAGACTTTCCTGGTCACACCAATATCTGAGTTTTCCGGTGTGCTCGCCATTCCTTTCAGCTAACTAGTACATGGCCATGTCACAGAGCTTGGAGGTGGTACATATCTTGGACAAAAAACCATGAGCCTTTCTGGAGAGTTGCCAGAATTCAGGAAGAATTCAAGAACTTAGGATGATACTAGGTGTTGCCCATGGATAAGTCAAGCCTCAGTCCATTCATTTATTGGGCAGGATGAATGCTGTGAAGCTTTCTACTAGACAGGACACACCCAGTGAGCCATTTTCTTTTCTAATATCTACAACTAAGGACACAGTGGGATACACAGACATAGAAACAGTCTCCTTGTCAGATGACTTACTAGAAACAGTCCACTCCAAACCAAACAAACCTCCTTTTTTACCTATTCTCAGAATATGAGACAAATCCACAAACTGACATCCACATACACAAAGTCACCTCCTTCCCCAAGTATGTCTGTGACTATCCGGAGTGTCCTCTGACGAGTAGGCCATAGAATGTTCCCCAGAAATGGCCGGTCCTGTCTCAGATCTGGTCTCCTTGGCCAATTCTGTGAAGTTTTCAGGAGGCAGTGGTGAGCCATTTCCTGCCCTCTCAGGAAAGGACCCTCTTCAAAGCTTTCTTGGCATTTGGCCACCCTCACATCAGTAGGTACCAAGAAAGACTGACTCTTTACTTGGTAAATCCAAACAAGTGAGCCCACTTGGACTGGGACTGGTACTGGCTCTTGGTGCCTGGCTTCCTGGATCACAAAATTCAGAGAGTTCCATCATGAAAAAAGTGAGGTGAGGTCACTTTCTTCAGAAAATGAATGAGGCCACTGTCTTGGCCACCACTTTGTCCTAACAGTTGCTTCCTAGTGTCTCAGGAAAAGGAGGCTGCCTCTATTTCCTGTGACACTTTCACAAGTTAGAATGGTATAGAAACATAGGCACCTGGGAACAGCTCTCCACACATGCCTGGTTTCATACATCTTCCCTACATTAAGAAGAGATAGGATGATTCAGACACATCCTTTCATCCTGATCGGGTTGTTTGCAAAGGAAGATGACTTTTGCTGTCTCAGGTCCTTCATAGCTGCCTACGTCTTCTCCAGGGATCATTTCTGCATGGATTTTGAGGTACTCAGCAGGTGGAAGATCTCCTAACTTCCTGTATTGTAATACTAACTTTGTCCCTGCTCTTCTGTAAAGTGAGATTGAGTGAACAATCTCAGTTTACAGAATGGTTAGGGTTAATAGCATGTTCGATTTGGGTTATGAATCATTTTGCTGGATGAATAATGATATTGGGAACCTGTGATATTTACAAGAACATGGAGGTGAAATATAAGTATGAAAACAGAAATCTAGGTGATATTTGAAGCCCAGAAGGACTTTGGGCCCTTGATTGGGATACTTAGCTTAAATTATGTTCTGTGTGACCTTTGCATTTTGTGTCCAGAATATTAGTGTGATAATATGTATATGTAGCTAAGGTGACATGAGTATTTCTTTCACCATTTCTGTGAGCAATATTTTGAAAACTTATAAATTAGTACTGGGGATACTATAAGGTTTACCCTGTTTTGATGAATATAGAGATGATGCATTAATAGACCATACTGTGAATAAATTATATAACTGGTTCCATATTTAAATAATGGATTGTATTGATATCTGAAAATATATAGAAAATCTTATATTGATATACATACATTCATTCCAACCAGTTATATATCTAATTGTAATGTTAGGGTTATCATTTATCATGAATAGTGTGTGAGTTTTGCCTCAAAAATGATTATGGAATCGAAAATAATATGTTTAGAAAGAAGTCTAGTAAAAAGACCAGTCAAGAAACATGGAGGAACATATGTCTTCCGAAGGAGGAAGTGATTGAAAGTGAACCAAATGTTTATAAATTTGTGAACTTGTGAATGAAAGGAAATATCTTATGATGTCCATGAACTGAAGAAATAATAACGTACCAGGTTTGAATAAAAATGAACTTTAACAAACACAATAGAGACATTAGGAATTCTGGCAAAGTATAGTTCGCAGTGAAAGGTTAATAAAATAAGTACTTGTCACTTCCTGTTTTTCTGTATGCTTAACAAAACACTTTTGAAATATTGAGAACTGTTTGCTAATCTTATTCCCAGAATGTGCTGTCCCCAATTGCCAAACTGCAGAATGTACTCCCTCAACCGGTTGCACGCAAACCGCTCACTCGCCCGGACCCATCAATAAACTTACCCCCCTGCCCTGTCCAAGGGAAATATATAAGCTCTGCTTAAGCTGTTCTCTGGGCTCTCTGCTCTATTCAAGTTTGCTCTGAGCCCCAGCATGCTGGACCCCCAATAAACCCTTTGCTTTTGCATGAGACAGTCTCTTGGTGGTCTCTTCCCCCGATTGTCACCGGACCTTTACATATGGAGGTTCCACTGAGATCCGGCAGCGGTGGACAAGAGACCCCAACAAACTCCTCTCAGGGTAAGTAAGGTGCCTCTTTCTGGTCAGGTTTCAGGTCAGGGCTTGGCAAAATGGATGTCAATGAAGAGCGTGAGCTCTCTCCAACGATGGCTGACAGTCATGTCACAGAGCCACAGGCCAAGTCCCTGGGTGACGTCATAGAGGACTCAGAAAATTGAGGAAAAATAGTCTCCATGACTCAGTGATATTTTGTTTCAGATTCGTTATTGCCAACCGATCGGGTTCTGCCAACTACTATGTCCTGGTCTCAGTGTTGGACTTCCATATCCTGTCTTTATTGTCTTGTCTTGTCTTTATTGTCTTGTCTTGTCTTGTCGGCTGGCCGGTCCAATAATAATCCTCATATTATTGCTAACTATTAAACCCTGCTTGCTCAACCATGTAATTTATTTTCTCCAAGCTCAAATTGGACAAGTTAAACTAATGGTAATACCCCACTAGCAGACATAGAATGTGACACCCCCCAATGATCATTTTTATGATTAAAAGTAGCCAGAAAAAGAAGTGTCGAATGAAAGGTTAATAAAATATGTAGTTGTCACTTCCTGTTTTTCTGTACGCTTAACAAAACACTGTTGAAATCTTGAGAAATGTTTGCCAATCTTGTTCCCAGAATGTGCTGTCCCCAACTGTCAAACTGCAGAATGTACTCCTTCACCAGGTTGCATGCAAATTGACCACTCGCCCTGACACATCAATAAACTTCCCTCCCTGCACTCGCAAGGGAAAGTATTTAACCTCTGCTTAAGCTGTTCTCAGGGCTCTCTACTCTTTTCAAATGAACTCTGAGCCCCAGCATGCTGGACCCCCAATAAACCCTTTGCTGTTACATGAGATAGATTCTTGGTGGTCTCCTCTTCCGACACTCGACCGACCTTTACTTGGATGATTGAATGTAGAAGAGAACATCCAGTCAAAAAGGGATAGTCAGTAGGATTAGGAATATAGTCCGTAGGTTTAGGAAGAAGAGTGAGTATAGGATTTGGACCAAAAGTTCTTTAGTAATAGGGTTTCGGTTAGAGAATGAATGTAAATGTCAGCACATGTGAAGAATGAGTCACAATGATGAACTGGGGAAAATATGTAGGAAAGCAGATATCAATAGAGACATTAGGAAATCAGGCAAAGTATAAAGTGAGTGATAGGATTAGACATTATCAACAGGGTTGAGTTTCAATATATAATCTTAGGAAGAAACAAATATGTAGTCACCAATAGGATTGACATTTGAGAGTATTAGGCAACCTGGACATGAATGTTTTTAATAATACAGGTTCACTTTCTATTTAGCCTTTGGTACAATCATAAGGGTGACTTTTGCATTTTGTGTTCCGAATATTACTGTGATAAAATGTATATGTAGATCAGGTGACATGAGTATTTCTTCCACAATTTCTGGGAGCAATATTTTGAAGACGTATAAATTGAGCACTCTAGGATATGCCAACAAACAATTCTTACACAAACTTTTACCAATGTGGTTCCAAAGGTAGAGGCGCATACGCAAGGAATGCAAAGTGAACTAATTCTAACCAAAAAAAAAAGAAAAAAAAATTGATACTTTATCTTCCACTTCTTGTGCCACTCCTGTTTCAAATTACTTAGTCTTGACTGCATGTCTCCTGCAGAAATAATCAAAATCTCTGGAATACGTCTTTTGTTTGTTTTGCTTTTGCGGTGCTGCAGATAGAACCCAGGGCCTCCACATGCTTCGGAAAGCACTTGACTGCTAAACTACATCCATGCTCCCCACCCCCACTACTTTTTTGTTGTTTTGAGAAAGGGTCTTAGTAGCTGGGATTTCAGGCATGCACTATTGCACCAGACTCCTGAATATATCTTGCCACTACATTTAGATGCAGAATTGGCTCAACAATAAGAAATTAAGTGGGTGTGAATAAAATAGTAATAGTGAAGAACCACTAAGAATACAGAGAAAGCACACTAAACAATACCTTTTGTTCAAATGCAATCTCTTTTAAAAGATTTTTTAAATGGATGACAATAAACTTCTGAAAAACAGACACAAATATCTTTCCTATCCTTTGCCTGAATTTCAATACTTTAAATTTTATTTTAATTACAGCTTTACTGAGATACAAATTTATATACCATGCAATCTATTGTATCACATGTGTATCTATTTTATATCCAGTATGGTTATTTCAATAAAATGACACACTAACTTTTCTGAATGAGTAGAATTACTAGTTACTACTAGGGTTCAATTCCTAGCTTTGCAAAAGCAAACAAACAAACAAACAAAGTTGGCTAACGGATCATATATTCTAATATTCCTAGCATTTTTTCAGTACAAAAAACCCACATTATCCCACAAAGGGATATGAAATAGAATTATATTTTTTCATCTGGGTATGCTAAAGACAAGTCTATTTAGAAAATCCTGTTGTTTCAAATGTTGTTGAAAATAATATAAAAATACTTTAAGAAAGAATGCAAAATAAAAAAAAAATAAATTAGTATTGGGGGTACAAAGAGGTGTACCCTGTGTCTATGAATATAGAAGTAATTCATGAATTGACAATACTGTGAATAAATAATATAACTGATTCCACTTCAAATAATGGATTGCTAGAATTGATATCTGAAAATATATAAGAAATCTTATATTGATATAGAATCATTCATTCCAATGAGTTATACATCTAATGGTAATATTAGGGTTATATTCTATCATGAAAGGTGTGTGAGATCTGCTTCAAAAGTGAGAATGGAAAAGGAAAATAATGTGTTTGGAAAGAAGTCTCATGAAAAGACCAGTCAAGAAACATAGAGGAATGCATGTGTTCTGAAGTAGAAAGTGATTGAAAGTGACACAAATGCAAATCATTTTGCTAACTTGTGGATGAAATACATATCCTATGATGTGAATAAACTGAAGAAATAGTAAAGTACCAGTGTTGAATAAAAATGAACGTCAAAATGTACATCATGTCCCATAGTAATCTACTTGGATTGATGTTAAACTGGGTCAGTTACTGTAGAAATATTAGGATTTGTATGCACCATTCACTGATGTTACTTGTCAGTACTAGAAAACAAATATGTATTTCAGGTGGATGAATAATTCTGAGAATAATCTTGTGAAAAGTTTATTATAAATCCACATACATGAATATGAATGAATTTAGGGTGTGTAAAAGAAGACAGAAGTATTTCATATTTTTAAAAATTTGGAGAGTATATATATATATATATATATATATATATATATACACACACACACACAAACAAACACATATACACACAGAGACATTGAAATGTAGCAATATATATGCCAATTGAAATTGATGTAGAAATACATATCGTCCAAAGATCCAAAAATATTTAATTTACTGAACATGGATTTGTGTATAATGTTGTTCAACTAGGAAGCTCCCCCTTAGGTTAAATTTTCAGTTCCAACAGCGTTTAGGAGGAGTGATCTCTTCTCATAATTTGTATCTGCCAAGTCAGCCACCTCACAAGAATGTACATTTGATACCAGGTAGGATTCTATATGTGCATATAAAAATGCATGTGCTGAATAGGCTACAGACAAACGGAGACAGGAATTCAAATACTTGTTAAATTTAAAAACACATGGACAACTATGTCAACAAAATATTGATTAGATTTATAACTCCTACACTATATAATGCAAAAGGCAAGTTCAACTATACACCATGCCTCCTCTGAACTTCTTGGATTTCTATTCTGTTTGGGTTATTGTTCTCCATCATATTAGGATTAGTAGTCAGATTCTAGTAGGTTATGGGTTAGTGTCAGGAATTCAGTATTTCGAATGGAAAATTGGAAAATGAATCCAATGTGTATGCAAATATGTGCTACAAAAAAATCTTCCAACTCTCATCCACAACAATGCCTTGAAATTACCTTCACCCCAAATAAGACACAATTAGAAGAGAAGAGGTAGAAAATCTGTGAATATATATCTGTAGTGGAATATGCTCAAAAGTTCACAATTTTGGAGGTTGTAGAGCAGTTTCCAAAAGTAAGGGACAGGGTAAACACTCCACAAACATGGAGCTCTGTTGGCCAAAAGATTTCTTGAGAAACTGCCTCTGAGGGTGGGCACTTGAAATATATGTGTTTGTCAGAAGCTTTAGCTTCCTTTCTAGTGAGACCATCAAAGCTGGGTCTGTATCTATGTGACATGAAGATCTTGGTTTCTTATTTTCCAATGATCCTGAGGCAGCAGTGCTGATTTCTCTCTTTGTATGTAAACTGTGGCCACTGGGGGCTAAGTGTCACCCCATGTGGACTCTGAAGCCATTTGTTCATCCTCCAACTTTTGTGGTGTTTCTTGCTGCTGAACTGGGACATTGGTATTTGCTTCACGAAATACAATGAGTTCAACTGGAACACAGTGCTGGAGGAAGTTCTGTCACGTGTTGTGGTCCACATGGGGTGACACTTTTTTTTTTTTTTGTGGGTCATGTTCTGCAGGAGAATGTACCAACCAGGCTTCAATACCAGATAGCTTGTCCCCTTAACCTCAGCAACCTGATTCTTAACATTACCCTGAAACCTCTCCATATACAAGATGCCTTTACATAGAAGGGTCTGCTGGCTGCACCATGTCAGTCACAAGCCATTTGGAAGTCAATAGCAGATCCACATGGTCCCACCACAGATATTTTATCACACACTACTGCTCTAGGTCCACTACTCAGCAGGCTCCAAGTTATTGGCATTGCTGTTCTAGATAATTTTTATGAAACTCAGTCAATAAAGGCCCTGGCTAGTATACTCATGATCAGCAACAGACCATTTAAGAGTTCTCCAGTGCCACCTGTTAATGGCCTCCACAGGGCTTTGAAGAACTCATTTGACCCAAAGAATGCCTAATCTCACTTGATGGAGGTCAGGAACCTTACAGAGGAAGGCAAGAGACTTCATCCACAATTACTGATCTTTTTGCCATTTTGGTTTTGAATGCACACATGGGATCTTTCTTTAGATCCATCAGGTGCTGAGAATCTAAGCTATAGCCTCACATAGGACCAAGAGGCTGATTCAGACGCATCCCTTTCCAAAGCAATTAAGCACAGAGCCACAGTTGATGTCCATTTATTTCCATTTGAAAGCTGTTTTCTTCAGGATTCACAAAGGGATGGCCTGAGGCAAAGACTTTCCTGACATTCAGGGCAACAGAACAATAGCAAAAGGCCCAAAGCAGGGTTCATCCACTGAGACTTTCCTGGACACACTGATATTAGAGTTTTCTGAGATGCTCGCCATTCCCTTCATCTATCTTGTACATGGCCATGTCACTCAGATTGGAGGTGGTACATATCTTGGACACAAAACAATGAGCCTATTCTTGAGAGTGACCAGAATTGAGGAAGAAATCAGGAACTTAGGAAGATTGCAGGTGTTGCCCATCCATAAGGCAAGGGGCAGTCCACTCCTAAATTGGGCAGGATGAATGCTGGGAAGATTTCTACTAGACAGGACACATTGATGCATTCTTTTTTCTAAGGTCTACAACCACGAACACAGTGGGTTACAAAGACATGCAAAAAATCGCCTTGTCAAACGACTTACTAGAAGCAGTCCACTCCAAACCAAAGAAACCGCCTTTCCTACCTGTTCTCATAAGAAGAGACTAAACCACAAAATCACACACACACGGGCAAACGCACCTCCTTCATTCAAGTAGGTCTGTGACTATCTGGAGTGTCCTCTGACTGGTGGGCCATACTATGTTCCCCCAAAAGGCCTGTCCTGTCTCAGATCTGGTCGCGGTGAACCACTACCTGCTTTCTCAGGAAAGGCCCCTCTTCAGAGCTCTCCTGGCATTTGAAATCCTCATATCAGTAGGTACCAAGGAATACTTAGTCTATCCTTGGTTTTTCCAAACAATGGAGCCCACTGGCACTGGAACTGTGACAAGGTCTTGGTATTCTCTGTCTTCCTGGAGCCCAAGGTCAGGGAGTTTCTTCACCAAGGAAGTGAGGTAGGTCGCTTCATTCAGGAACTGAGTGACTTTACTGCCTTTGCAACCACTTTGTCCTAACAGGTGATTGCAAGGTTCCCATGAGGTGGAGGCTGCCCCTACTTCCCGAGACAGTTTCAACAGTTAGAATGGTATATCAACCATAGGAATCCGGGAACAGCTCTCCACACAGGCCTGGTTTGGTCCCTCTTCTCTACATTAAGAAAAGAGAGGCTGATTCAGACACAATGCTTCATCCTGAGTACGTTGTTTGCCATGGAAGATGACTTTTGCTCTCTCAGGTCCTTCATAGCTGCCTATGTCTTCTCCAGGGATCGTTTCTGCTTAAAACTTTGAGGATCTCAGCATCTGGAAGATCCCCTACATTCCTGTATTGTAAGACCAACTCTGTCGCTGCTCTTCTGTAAAGTTAGATTGAGGGAACAGTGTTTGGTTAGGCTTAATAACAGGTTCGATTTGGATTAAGAATCATTCTGAGCGATGAATAATGGTATTGGGAATGTGCGATATTTACAAGAATATTTAGGTGAAATATAAGTATGAAAACAGAAATCTAGGTAAAATTTGAAGCCCAGAAGGGCATTGGGCCTTTAATTGGGATACTTAGCTTTGACTTACGTTCTGCACAGATGTCTTAAATAAATCCATATACAATGTCATAGGACCTTGTACCTTGGATGATTGAATGTCACGAGAATATCCAGTCAAAAAGCTATAGTCGGTAGGATTAGGAAAAGTGTCGGTAGGTTTAGAAAGAATAGTGATTATAGGTTTTGGAGGAAATGTTTTTAGCATTTGGGTTTCGGTTAGAAAGTGAATTTAAATGTCAGCACATGTGAAGAGTCAGTCAAAATGATAAACTGGGAAAATATTTAGGAAAGCAGAAATCAATAGAGACATTAGGATATCAGGCAAAGTATAAAGTGAGTGATAGGATTACACATTTTCAACAGGCTTGAGGTTGAATATATAATCTTAGGAGGAAACAAATATATAGTCACCAATAGGATTGACATTTGAGAGCGGTAGCAACCTGGACAGGAATATTTTTAGTAATCCATCCTCACTTTTCATTTAGGTTTTGGTACAATCATAACTGTGACCTTTGCATTTTGTTTCCAGAATATTACTGTGATAACATGTACATGTAGATCAGGTGACATGAGTATTTCTTCCACCATTTCTGGGAGCAATATTGTGAAGACGTATAAGTTAGTACTGGGCGTACAAATAGGTGTACCCTGTGTCTATGAATATAGAGATAATGCATGAATAGACCATACTGTGAATAAATAGTATTACTGGTTCCAACTTTGAATAATGGATTGAATTGATAAATGAAAACATAGAGGAAATCTTATATTGATATATATACATTCATTAAAACCAAATATACATCTAATGGTAATATTAGGGTTATGGTTCATCATGAAGAGTGTGTGAGTTTTGCTTCAAAAATGATTAAGGAAATCGAAAAAGAAACCTCATGAAAAGATCAGTCAAGAAATATGGAGTTATACATGTGTTCTGAAGCAGGAAGTGATTGAAAATGAAACAAATGCCTATTAATTTTCGAATTTCTAGATGAAATATATATTTTATGATGTGCATAAACGGAAGAAATTGCAATGTACCAGTGTTGAATAAAAATGAATTTCAAAATACACATCATGTCCCATAGAAATCTATTTGCATTGATGTTAAACTGGGTAAGTTACTGCAGAAATACAAGGATTTGTATGCACCATTCACTGAAGATAGTTCTCAGTATGAGGAAACAAATATGTTTTTCAGGTGTGTGAATATTCCTGGGAATAATCTAGTGAAAAGTTGATTAAAAATCCACATACATGAATATGAATTATTTTAGGGAGTGTATAATAAGACACATATTTCATATTTTGAAAAATCTGGAGAGTATGTATACACACACACACACAAACAGACTTTAAAAAGTAGGAATATATATGCCAATTGAAATTCACCATGAAATATATATCATCCACAGATCAGAAATATTTATTTTACTGAACATGGGTTTTTGTGTAAAGTTGTTCAACCAGGAAGCTCACCCATTGGTTGAATTTTCAGTTCCAGCATCATTTAGGAAGAGTGAACTATTCTAACAATTTGTATCTGCCAAGTGAGCCATCTCACAAGAATGTACGTGTGATTCCAGGTAGGATTCTATATGTGCATATAAAATTACATGTGCTGAATAGGCTGCAGAGAAAGGGAGTCAGGTATTCACATATTTGTTAACTTTAGAAATACATGGAGAAATATTTCAACAGAAAATTGACTAGATTTATAACTCCTACCCTATATAATGCAAAAGGCAAGTCCCACTATACAACATGCATCCTCTGAACTGCTTATATTTCTATTCTGTTTGGGTTTTTATTCTCCATCATATTAGGATTAGTAGTCAGAGTCTAGTAATGTAGTGGTTAGTGTCATGGATTCAGTATTTCTAATGGAAATTTGGAAAATGAATCCAATGTGTATGTAAATATATGCTACACAAAAATCTTCCCACTCTCATCCAGAAAAATGCCTTGACATTACCTTCGCACCAAGAAAGACACAATTAGAGGAGAAGAATTAGAAAATGTGTGAATACATATATTCAATAAAAAATCCTCAGAAATTCACAACCTTGGAGGTGGTAGAGGAGTTTCCAAAAGTAAGGGACAGGATAAACACTCCACAAACATGGAGCTCTGCTGGCCTAAAGACTTCTTGAGAAATGCCTCTGAGTTTGGGCACTTGAAATATATGTTGTTTTCAGGAGCTTTAGCTTCTTTCTAGTGAGACCATCAAAGCTGGGTCTGCATCTATGTGACCTGGAGGACATGGCATCTTATTTTTCAATGAACATGAGGCAGCAGTGCTGGTTTCTCTCTTTGCAGGTAAACTGTGGCCACTGGGGGCTAAGTGTCTCCCCGTTTGGACTGTGAAGCAATTTGGTCATGATCCACTTTTCGTTGTGTTTCTTGCTGCTGCACTGGGAGTTTGGTGTTTGCTTCATGAAATACAACGAGTTTATCTGGGACACAGTGCTGGAGGGAGTTCTGTCACGTGTGGTGGGTCAGTGTCTGCAGGAGAATGCACCAACCAGGCTTCTATCCAGATAGCTTTCCCCCTTGACCATAGCAACCTGATTCTGAACATTGCCCTGAAACCTCTGCATATAACAAGATGCCTTTACATAGAAGGGTCTGCTGCCTGCACCATGTCAGTCACAAGGCATTTGGAATCCAATGCTAGATCCTCATGGCCGTACCACTGATGTTTTATCACACACCTGCCCACCACTGCTCTAGGTCCACTTCTCAGCAGACTCCAACTTACTGGCATCTGTGTTCTACACCATGTTAAAGAAACCCAGTCGATCTAGGCACTCTCTGGTATACTCATGATCAGCAACAGGACATCCAAAGGTTCTCCAGTGCCACCTGGTCATGGTAATTTTAAAAATTTCATGATATTTATGTAACCATTTTCAAGGATGAAGTTGGAGGCATTGTGGGTTTCAATTATTCAGAAACCATTAAATGGTGAGGAATCTCATTTTAATGAAAGCTCTGGAGAACTCTCACAGGCAAGGCTTCCCAAATAGTGGCCAAAACGTCACTTGAAGCCAGGCCCATTGAGGTCTAAAATGTGAGGTCCATGTGTGTTTTGACTCTCAATTGTGGCTGCCATGTCTTTCAGAATAAAATTATGTGATTCTCTGGCTGAGAGTCCCAGTGAACTGTGGAAAGTCCCCCTGGGACTAGATCACAGCTTCCAATGGCGACTCTCATGCGTTGCCTCCGAAAATCTTAACACAATTCATGGCAATTCTTCTCTGAGGTCAGTTCAAGAACTGAGTCTCTAAGGGGAATCACACCAGAATTCAACCCAGGTTGAACCAGTAATCTCTCACAATTAAAACCTAAACACTCCCACATGACCCTCATCTTCTTCCATATAGACACTCATCATAACCTCTGGCTGGAGGTTTCCATGAGGGCACAGCCCAAGACAGTGTCCAAAATAAGCTTCCTTGTCCCTCATTTGCCTAAAGTCACGTTTGCCTGGACACCCTTCCTATGAACCAGGAGTGATCAAATAGGCCTGACATTTATACTGCTCCACTTCTCCAATTTGAGGCCTACTGACTGAGGGGTTTAAATTCTTTTTGGGAATTGGACGCATGAGAAACCACAAGAACTATGGGCAAGCCACTGCAGAGCTTTGAAGAACCCATTTGACACAAAGGATCCCTATTCTTCCTTGATGGAAGTAAGTGCCCTACCAGAGGAAGGCAAGAGACTTCATCCACAATGACTCTACTTTTAGCCATTTTGGTTTTGGATGCACATATGGAATCTTTCTTTAGATCCATAAGGTGCATAGAATCTAAGCCACAGCCTCACACAGGGTCAAGAGGCTGATTCAGACACATCCCTTTCCAAAGCAATTAAGCAAAGAGCCACAGGAGATGCACATTTATTTCCAATTGAAAAGTCTCTTGTTAAGGCTTCCAAAAGTTTTGGCCTGAGGAAAACACCTTCCTGACATTCAGGGCAACAGAAAAATATGTATGCATAAGGCCCAAAGCAGGGTTTCTCCACTGAGATATTCCTGGTCACACTGCTATCTGAGTTTTCTGAGATGCTCGGCCATTCCTTTCAGCTATCCAGTACATGGCCATTTCACAGACCTTGGAGGTGGTACATATCTTGGACACACAACCATGAGTCTATTCTTGAGAGTGACCAGAATTGAGTAAGAAATCAGGAACTTAGGAAGATTGCAGGTGTTGCCCATCCATAAGGCAAGCCGCAGTCCATTCATAAATTGGGCAGGATGAATGCTGGGAAGCTTTCTACTAGACAGGACACATCCATTGATGCATTCTCTTTTCTAATGTCTACAACCACTAACACAGTGGGATACACAGACATAGAAAAACTCGCATTGTCAAAGGACTTAGAAGAATCAGATAATTCCAAACCAAACAAACCTCCTTTCCTACCTATTCTGAGAACATGAGACAAAACCACAAACCCCACCCGAACTCACAAATTCAACTTCTTCCCCCAAGTAGGTCTGTGACTATCCGGAATGTCCTCTGACTTGTGGGCCATACTGTGTTCTCCCGAAATGGCCTGTCCTGCCTCAGATCTGGTCACCTTGGCCAACTCTGTGAAGTTGTCAGGAGCCAGTGTTGAGCCACTAACTGCTTTCTCAGGAAAGGCCCCTCTTCAGAGCACTCCTGGCATTTGGCCATCCTCACATCAGTAGGTACCAAGAATGACTGACGCTGTCCTTGGTAAATCCAACAAGTGAGCCCACTGGAACTGTGACTGGGACTGGCTCTGGGTGCCTGGCTACTTGGGTCACAAGTTCAGAGAGTTCCATCACCAAGGAAGTTAGGAAGTTCATTTCTTCGGGAACTGAATGAGGTCACTGCCGTGGCAACCACTTTGTCCTAACACTTGCTTCCAAGGGTCCCATGAGATGGAGGCTGCCCCTAATTCCTGAGACACTTTCAAAAGTTAGAATGGTATACCAACCATAGGTACCCAGGAACAGCTCTCCACACAGGCCCGGTTTGCTCCATCTCCTCTACGTTAAGGATAGAGAGTTGATTCAGACTCAACCCTTCATCCTGACCAGGTTGTTTTCCATGGAAGATTACTTTTGCTCTCTCCGGTCCTTCATAGCTGCCTACATCTTCTCCAGGGATAATTTCTGCATTGACCTTTGAGGTTTTCAGCAGGTTGAAGATCCCCTACATTCCTGTATTGTAAGAACAAATCTGTCCCTGCTCTTCTGAATACTTAAATTGATGGAACAATGTATGGTTAGTGTTATTAACATGTTCAATTAAAACCAAAACACTACCACATGGCCCTTATATTCTTCCATATAGACACTCATCATTACGTCTGGCTGGAGGTTTCCACAAGGGGCGAAGCCCAAGACAGTGTCCAAAATAAGTTCCCTTGCCCCTCATTTGCCTAAAGTCTGGGTTTCCTGGACACCCTTCCTGTGAACCAGGATTGATCAAATAGGCCTGCCATTAATAATGCTCTTTTTCTCCTTTTTGAGGCCTACTGAACGTGAGGTATAGATTCTTTATGTGATTTGGAGTCATGTGAAACCCAAGCACCTTTTCTCGTCTTTGAAGAACTCATTAGACCCAAAGGATCCCTATTCGTACTTGATGGAGGTGAGGAGCCTAACAGAGGAAGCAAGAGACTTCATCCACAATGTCTGATCTTTTTGCCATTTTGGTTTTGGATGCACACATGGGATCTTTCTTTAGATCCATCAGGTGCTGAGATTGTAAGCCACAGCCTCACACAGAGCCGAGAGGATGATTTAGACACATCCTTTTCTAAAGCAATTAATCTAAGAGCCACGGGTGATGCTCATTCATTTCCATTTGAAAGCAGTTTCATCAGGCTTCACAAACTGGTGGTCTGAGGCAAAGACCTACCTGACATTCAGGTCAACAGAACAGTAGGTAAGCAAAAGGCACAAAGCAGGGTTTCTCTACTGAGACTTTACTGGTCACACTGATATCTGAGTTTTCTGAGATCCTCCCCATTCATTTCAGGTATCCAGTAAATGGCCATGTCACAGAGCTCGGAGGTGGTACATATCTTGGACAAAAAAAAAAATGAGCCTATTCTGGAGAATGGCCAGAATTCAGGAAGAAAACAGGAACTAAGGAAAATAGTAGGTGTTGCCCATCGATAAGGCAAGCAACAGTCCATTCATAAATTGGGCAGGATGTGTCCTGGAATGCTTTCTACTTGTCAGGACACATGCATTGATTCATTCACTTTTCTCATATCTTCAACCACCGACAAAGTGGGATACACAGACATAGAATCACTCACCATGTCAAATGACTTATTAAAAACAGTCCACTCCAAACCAAACAAACTGCCTTTCCTACCTATTCTCAGAACATGAGACAAAACCATAAACTCACATCTACACCCTCAAAGGCATATCGTTTACCCACATAGGTCTGTGAGTAACCAGAGTGTCCTCAGACTGATAGGCCATACTATGTTCCCCTGAAATGGCCTGTCCTGTCTCAGATCTGGTCTCCTTTACCAACTCTCTAAAGTTTTCAGGAGCCATCGGTGAGTCACTACCTGCTTTCTCAGGAAAGGCCCCTCTTCAGAGCTTTCCTGGCATTTAGTGATCCACAAGAAAGACTGACTCTGTCCTTGGTAAATCCAAACAAGTGAACCCACTGGGAAAGGGACTGGGACTGGCTCTTGGTGCCTGGCTTCCTGGATCCCAAGTTCAGAGGGTTCCATCACCAAGGAAGTGAGGTAGGTCACTTCTTTCAGGAACTGAATGAGGTCACTGCCTTGGCAACCACTTTGTTCTAACATTTGCTTCCAATGGCTCCATGACATGGAGGCTGCCCCTACTTCCTGTGTCACATTCACAAGTTAGAATGGTATACCAACCATAGGCACCCGGGAACAGTCAGAGTCTACTAGGGTATGGCTTACTGTCAGGAATTCAGTATTTCAAATAGAAAATAGGAAAATGAATCTAATGTGTATACAAATATATGCTAGACAAAAATCTTCCCACTGTCCTCCACAACAATGCCTTGATATTTCCTTCACCACAAGTAAGACACAATTAGTGGAGAAGAGTTTGAAAATCTGTGAATATATATCTGGAAAAAAAATGAATGGAGTTCACAACCTTGGAGGTGGTAGAGGAATTTCCAAATGTAAAAGAAAGGATAAACACTCCACAAACATGGAGCTCTGGTGGCCTAATAAATTTTTGAGAAACTGCCTCTGAGTTTGGGCCCTTGAAATATTTGTTGTTGTCAGGAGCTTTAGCTTCCTTTGTAGTGAGACCATCAAATCTGGGTCAGCATCTATGTGACCTGGATGACATGGTTCCTTATTTTCTATTGAACATGAGGCAGCAGTTCTGAATTCTCTCTTTGTACGTAAACTGAGGCCACTGGGGTCTAAGTGTCTAACCGTGTGGTCTGTGAAGCCATTTGGTCATACTCGAATTTTTGTGGTGTTATTTACTGCAGTACTCTGAGTTTGGTATTGGCTTCATGAAGTACAAGGAGATAAACTGGGACACAGTCCTAGAGGGAGTACTCTCATGTGTGGTGAGTGAGGGTCTGCAGGAGAATGCACCAACCAGGCTTCTATCCCAAAAAGCTTGCACCCATGTCCATAGCAACCTGATTCTGAACATTGCCATGAAACCTCTCCATATAACAAGATCCCTTTATTTTTAAGGGTCTGCTGGCTGCACCATGTCAGTCACAATCCATTTGGAAGCCAAGGGAAGATCCATGTGGCCCCACGACAGATGTTTTATCATACACCTGCCAACCACTGCTCTAGGCCCACTACTCAGCAGGTTCCAACTTTCTGGCATCTCTGTTCTACAACATTTTCATGAAACCCAGTCAATCAGGGCACTGTCTGGTATACTCGTGATCAGCAACAGACATCCAAAGATTTTCTAGTGCCACCTGTTCATAGGAATATCAAAAATTTTATGGTGTTTATCTAGCCAATTTTCAAGGATGAAGTTGGAGGCACTGTGGGTTTCAATTCATTCAGGAACCATGAAATAGTGAGGAAGCTCATTTCAATGAAAGCTCGGGACAACTCTCACAGGCAAGGCTTCCCAAGGAGTGGCCAAAAGGTCACATGAAGCCAGGCCCATTGAGGTTTACAATTGAGGTCCATGTGTGTTTTGACTCTCAACTATGACTGCTAAGTCTTTCTGAATAAAGTCATGTGATATCCTGGCTGAGAATCCCAGTGCTCTTTGGAAAGCCAACCTGGGCCTAGATCTCAGTCTCCAAGGGCAACTCTCATGTGTGGCCTCCTAAATTCCAAACACAATTCATGCCAATACATCGCTGAGATCTGTTCCAGAACTCAGTCTCTAAAGGGAATCACACAAGAGTTAAAGCCCAGGTTGACCCTGGAATCTTTTCCAACCATAACACAAATGACCACAATTAAACCAAAACACTCCAACATGGCCCTCATCTTCTTCCATATAGACAGTCATAATAAACTCTGGTTGGAGGTTTCCATGAGGGGCGCAGCCCAAGACAGTGTTCAAAATAAGCTCACTTGCCACTCATTTGCCTAAAGTCAGGGTGACATGGAAACCCTTCCTGTGAACGAGGGGTGATCAAATAGGCCTGCCATTAATAGTGCTCTACTTCTCCAATTTGAGGCCTACTCTCTGTGGGGTATAGATTCTTTATGAGAATTGGGGTCATGAGAAAACCCAAGCACCTATGGGCTACCCTCTGAAGGGATTTGAAGAACCCATTTGAGTGAACCAAGGAGTTGGATCAAAAGACTTTAGATATAGGGTTTTGGTTAGAGAGTGAATGTAAATTTCAGCATATGTGAAGAGTCAGCCACAGTGATGAACTGGGGAAAATGTGTAGGAAAGCAGATATCAATAGAGATATTAGGAAATCAGGCAAAGTACAAAGAGAGTGATAGGATAAGACATTTTTAACAGGGTTGAGTTTGAATATACAATCTTAGGAAGAAACAAATATGTAGTCACCAATAGGAATGATATTCGAGATCATTAGTGAATCAGGACATGGATGTTGTTAGTAATACATGCTCACTTTCAATATAGGCTTTGGTACAATCATAAGTGTGACACTTGCATTTTTTGTCAGGAATATTACTGTGATGAAATGCATATGTATATCAGGTGACTAGAATATTTCTTCCACCATTTTTGAAAGCAATATTTTAAAGGCTTATAAATTAGTATTGGGGATACAAATAGGTATACCCTGGGTCTATGAATATAGAGATGATTCTTTAATAGACCATACTGTGAATAAATAATATAACTGGTTCAAAATTTAAATAATGGATTGAATTGATATCTGAAAATATACAAGAAATCTTACATTGATATACATACATTCATTCCGAACAGTTATACATCTAATGATAATATTAGTGTTACGGTTTATAATGAAGAGTGTGTGAGTTTTGTTTCAAAAGTGATTATGGAAATCGAAAATAATGTGTTTGGAAAGAATCTCATGAAAGGAACAGTCAAGAAACATGGAGGAATACATGTCTTCTCAAGTAGGAAGTGATTGAAATTGAACCAAATGCCTATAAATTTGTAAAATTGTGGATGAAATGATATATCCTATATTGCCCATAAACTGCAGAAATAGTAATGTACCAGTGTTGAATAAAAATGAACTTCAAAATACACATCATGTCCGATAGGTGTCTACTTGCATTGATGTTAAACTGGGTGAGTCACTGTAGAAATATTAGGATTTCTTAGCACCATTCCCTGAAGTTAGTTTTCAGTACTAGGAAACAAATATGTATTTCAGTGGATGTATATTTCTAAGAATAATCTTGTGAAAAATTGATTATATATCCCCATACAGGAACATGAATGAATTTAGGCAGTGTATAGTAAGACACTTATATTTCATATTTTGAAAATCTGGAGACTATATATATATATAGACACAAACACACACACATTATAATGTAGCAATATATATGCCAATTGAAATTCATCATGAAAAATAACTCATCTGCATATCAAAAAATATTCATTATACTGAACATGGATTATGTATAATGTTGTTCATCTAGGAAGGTCACCCATGGGTTGAATTTTTAGTTCCAACAGCCTTTAGGAGAAGTGATCTCTTCTCACAATTTGTATCTGCCAAGTCAGCCACCTCACAAGAATGTACGTGTGAAACCAGGTAGGATTCTATTTTTGCATATAAAAATACATGTGCTTAATAGGCTAAAGAGAAAGAGAGACAGAAATTCACATATTTCTTAACTTTAAAAACACATGGAGAATTATTTCAACAAATAATTGACTAGATTTATAACTCCTACCTTATATCATGCAAAAGGCAAGTACAACTACACACCATGCCTCTTCTGAACTGCTTGTATTTCTATTCTGTTTTGGTTATTTTTCTCATCATATTAGTATTAGTAGTCAGAGTCTATAAGGGTATGGGCTAGTGTCAAGGATTCAGTATTTCGAATGAAAAATTGAAAAATGAATCCAATGTGTATGCAAATATGTGCTACAAAAAAATCTTCCTTCTCTCATATAGAAGAATGACTTGACATTACCATTGCCCCAAGTAAGTCACAATTAGAGGAGAAGAGTTAGAAAATCTGTAAATATATATCTGCAACGAAAATGCTCAGGAGTGCACAACCTTGGAGGTGGTAGAGGAGTTTCCAAAAGTAAGTGACATGGGAAATACTCCACAGACATGAAGATCTGCTGGCCTAAACACTTCTTGAGAAACTGCCTTTGAGGTTGGGCACTTGAAATATATGTTGTTTTCAGGAGCTTTCGCTTCCTTTATAGTGAGACCATCTAAGCTGGGTCTGCATCTATGTGACCTGGAGGACATGGCATCTTATTTTCCAATGAACATGAGGCAGCAATGCTGAATTCTCTCGTTGTAGGTAAACTATTGCCACTGGGGGCTAAGTGTCTCCCCGTGTGGACTGTGAAACCATTTGGTCATCTTCCACTTTTCGTGGTGTTTCTTGCTGCTGCACTGGTAGTTTGGTATTGGCATCACGAAATACAAGGAGTTCAACTGGGACACAGTGCTGGAGGTAGTTCTGTCACGTGTGGTACGTGTACCCTGGTCTACAGTAGAATGCACCAACCAGGCTTCTATCCCACATAGCTTGCCCCCTTGATCATAGCAACCTGATTCTAAACATTACTCTGAAACTTCTCCATATAACAAGATGCCTTTATATACAATGGTCTGATGGCTGCACCATGTCTGTCTCAAGACAATTGAAAGTCAATGGCAGATCCACATGGCCCCACCACAGATGTTTTATCACACACCTTCCCACCACTGCTCTAGGCCCACTACTCTGCAGTCTCCAACTTTCTGGCATCTCTGTTCTAAACATTTTCATGAAGCCCAGTCAATCAAGGCACTGTCTGGTATACTCATGATCAGCAAAAGTACATCAAAAGGTTCTCCAGTGCCATCTGGTCATGAAAATTTCTAAACATTCATGGTATTGATCTAGACAAATTTCAAGGATGAAGGTGGAGGCACTGTGGGTTTCAATTCATTCAGGGACCATTAAATATTGAGGAAGCTCATTTCAATGAAAGATCTGGAGAACACTCACAGGCAAGGCTTCCCAAAGAGTGGCCAAAAGGTCACATGAAGCCAGGCCCATTGAGGTCAACAATGTGAGGTCCATGTGTGTTTTGACTCTCAACTATGGGTGCCAAGTCTTTCAGAATAAAATCATGTGATATCCTAGCTGAGATTCTCAGTACTCTTGGGAAAGCCACCCTGGGCCTAGATCTCAGTTTCAAAGGGCGACTCTCATGTGTGGCCTCCTGAAATCGCAACACAATTCATGGCAATACTTATCTGAGGTCAGTTCCAGAACTCATTCTCTAAGGGGAATCACACCAGTGTTCAAGCCCAGTTGGACCCAGTCATCTCTTCCATCTGCCACACAAATGACCACAATTAAAACCAAAACACTCCCACATTGTCCTCATCTTCTTCCACATAGACACTCCTCATAACCTCTGGCTGGAGTTTTTCATGAGGGGCACAGCCCAAGACAGTGGCCCAAATAAGCTTTCTTGCCCCTCATTTGCCTAAAGTCAGGGTGGCCTGGACACCCTTCCTGTGAACCAGGAGTGATTAAATAGGCCTGCCATTAATACTGCTCCACTTCTCCACTTTGAGGCCTTCTTACTGTGGGGTTTAGTTTCTTCTTTTTTTTAAAAAAAAATGAAATTTAATTGGAAAGTTAAAAAAAATTGTATTGCAGAATATTAAATTTCTTATGCAAAAGCCTTTATCTTGTTTGTGAGGGAAACCTTGATGCCTTGCCAATCTGGTTATATGGAGACACTGAAAATTTTCTGTTACATACTACATGGATGAATGGCTACAGCACATCGTTTTTTCAAACTGAAAGGCAGATAACAGCAAGTAAGATAACAAATAAAAGCCAATTTTATTAAAAAATAAAGTTGTAAAATGTCTCAAATATTGGAAATTAAATTCCTTTTTTTTTCTTTTTTTTGGTTGTTCAAAAGCTCATGCTATATCATCTTTCATACATTTGACTCATTTGGGTTATGAACTCCCATTTTTACCCCAATACAAATCGTAGAATCACATCAGTTACACACTCACGTTTTTACATAATGGCATATTAGTGATTGTTGTATTCTTCTACTTTTTCTATCCCCTACTATCCCCCTCCCCTCCCCAACCATCTACCCTCTATACCTCATCTGCTATTGTTCAATTCTCTCCCTTGTTTCCCCCCCTTTCCCCTCACAACCTCTTATATGGAATTTTGTGTAACATTAAGTGTCTCCTACCATTTCCATATGCTTTCCATTCTCTCTCCCTTTCTCTCCCCCCACTCATCTCCATTTAGTGTTAATATTTTCCTCATGCTCTTCTTCCCTGTTCTGTTCTTATTTGCTCTCTTTATATCAAAGAAAACATTTGGCATTTGTTTTTTAAGGATTGGCTAGCTTTGCTTAGCATTATATGTTCTAATGCCATCCATTTCCCTTCAAATTCAATGATTTTTGTCATTTTTTTAATGCTGCATAATACTCCATTGTGTATAGATGCCCCTTTTTTATCCATTCGCCTATGGAAGGTCATCTAGTTTGGTTCCACAGTTTAGCTACTATGAATTGTGCCGCTATGATCAGTGATGTGGCAGTATCCCTATAGTGCGCTCTTTTAAGATCCTCAGGGAATAGTCCGAGAAGTGAGATAGCTGGGTCAAATGGTGGATCCTTTCCCTGCTTTCCCAGGTATCTCCATACTGATTTCCAAATTGGCCTCAACATTTTCCAGTCCCACCAGCAGTGTACAAGTGTACCCTTTTCCCCACATCCTCGCCAACACTTATTGTTGTTTGATTTCATAATGGCTGCCAATCTTACTGGAGTGAGATGGTATCTTAGGGTGGTTTTGACTTGAATTTCCCTAACTGCTAGAGATAGTGGGCATTTTTTCATGTTCTTGTTGATGGATTGTATGTCCTCCTCTGTGAAGTTTCTGTTCAGGTCCTTGGCCCATTTGTGGATTGGTTTATTTGTTATCTTATTGTTTAATTTTTGAGCTCTTTGTATATTCTAGATATTAGGGCTCTATCTGAAGTGTGAGGGGTAAAAATTTGTTCCCAAGATGTAGGCTCTCTATTTACCTCTCTTATTGTTTCTCTTGTTTTGAAAAAAACTTTTTAGTTTAAATAAGTCCCATTTGTTGGTTCTTGTTATTAACTCTTGTGCTATGGCTGTCCTATTAAGGAATTTGGAGCCCAACCCCACAGTATGTACATCGTAGCCAAATTTTTCTTCTATTAGATGCATTGTCTCTGATTTTATATCTTGCTCCTTGATCCATTTAGAGTTAACTTTTGTGCATGGCGAGAGAAAGGGATTCATTTTCATTTTGTTGCATATGGATTTCCAATTTTCCCTGGACCACTTGTTGAAGATGCTATCCTTCCTCCATTGCATGCTTTTAGGCCCTTTTTCAAATATAAGAAAGTTGTACTTTTGTGGATTGGTTTCTGTGTCCTCTATTCTGTACCATTGGTCCAGCTGACTTTTGTGATACCAGTACCACGCTGTTTTTGTTACTATTGCTTTGTAGTACAGTTTGAACTCTGTTATCACTATACATCCTGATTCACACTTCCTGCTTAGAATTGCTATTGCTATTCTGTGTCTATTGTTTTTCCATATGAAATTCATGATTGCTTTATATATTTCTACAAGAAATGCCATTGGGATTTTGATTGGCATTGCATTAAACCTGTAGAGAACTTTGGGTAATATCGCAATTTTGATGATGTTAGTTCTGCCTATACATGAACAGGGTACATTTTTCCATCTTCTAACATCTTCTTCTATCTCTTTCTTTAGAGTTATGTAACTTTCATTGTATAAATCTTTCACCTCTTTTTTTAGGTTGATTCCCAAGTATCTTATTTTCTATGAGGATATTGTGAATGGAGTGGTTTTCCTCATTTCAATTTCAGAAGTTTTGTTGCTGATATACAGAAATGCCTTTGATTTTTTCTTGTTGATTTTATATACTGGCACTTTGCTGAATTCATTTATTAACTCTAGCAGTTTATTTGCATACCCTTTAGGGTTTGTTAAATATATTATCATGTCATCCTCAAATAGCGAATATTTAAGTTCTTCTTTTTCTATTTTTATGCCTTTAATTTCTTTTGTCTGTCTAATTGCTCTGGCTAGTATTTCAAAAACTAAACTGAATAGAAGTGGTGATAGAGGGCATCTCTGTCTTGTTCAAGATTTTAGAGGGAATGCCTTCAGTTTTTCTCCATTTAGGATGATGCTAGCCTGAGGTTTAGCATATATAGCTTTTACCATGTTGAGGTAAGTTCTTGTTATCCCTAATTTTTATAGTGTTTTGAACATAAAGGAATGCTGTACTTTGTCAAACGCTTTATCTACATCTATCGAGATGATCATATGGTTTTTGTCTTTAAGTCTATTGATGTGGTGGATTACATTTATTGATTTCCATAAATTGATCCAGGCTTGCATCCCAGGGATGAATCCTACTTGATCATGAAGCACAATTATTTTGATATGCTTTTGTATTCAATTCACCATGATTTTATTGAGAATTTTTGCATCCAAGTTTATTAGAGGTATTGGTCTGTAGTTTTCTTTCTTTGAAGTGTCTTTGTCTGGTTTTGGAATCAGGGTGATGTTGGCCTCATAGAATGAATTTGGAGGAACTCCTTCTTTTTCTATTTTTTGAAATTGCTTGAAAAGTATTGGTATTACTTCTTCTTTGAGGGTTTTGTAGAACTCCACTGTATACCTATCCGGTCCAGGGCTCTTTTTGGTTGGTTGTCTTTTGATGGTTTCTTATTTTTCTTCCTTTGTTATTGGTCTATTTAAATTGTGGGTGTCTTCCTGACTCAATCTGGGCAGATCATATGACTTAAGAAATTTATCGATATCTTCTTTATCTTCTATTTTATTGGAATATAGGGTTTCAAAATACTTTCTAATTATCTTCTGTGTTTCTGTAGTGTGTGTTGTGATATTTCCATCTTTATTCCATATGTTAGTAATTTGAGTTCTCTCTCTTCTTCTCTTCGTTAGCATGGCTAAGGGCCTGTCGAACATATTTATTTTTTCAAAGAACCAACTCTTATTTATTTCAATTTTTACAATGTAGATTTTTTGTTTCAATTTCATTGATTTCTCCTCTAATTTCAATTATTTCTTGTCTTCTACTACATTTGATGTTCTTTTGCTCTTCCTTTTCTAGGTTTTTGAGGTGTAGTGTGAGTTCATTTATTTGTTGTTGTTTTTTTCTTTTTTTGAGGAAAGAATTACAAGAAATGAATTTCCCTCTTAAAACGGCTTTCATTGTGTCCCATACAAACCGGTATGTTGTGTCTCTATTGTCATTTGTCTCTAAGAATTTTTTTATCTCCTCCTTTATGTCTTCTGTAACCCACTGATCATTCAGTAACATATTGTGCATTTTCCATGTGATGTAGAATTTTTCCTTCCTTTTTTTTTTCATTGATTTAAAGTTTCAATCCATTATGATCAGATATGGTGCATGGTATTATCTCCATACCTTTATATTTACTAAGAGTTTCCCTATTGCATAATATATGGTCTATATTGGAGTAGGATCAATGTGCTGCTGAGAAGAACGTGTATCCACTTGATGATGGTTGATATATTTTATATATGTTGGTTACGTCTAGGTTATTGATTGTGCTATTGAGTTCTATAGTATCTTTATTCAGCTTTTGTCTGGAGAAAGGCAAGAGACTTCATTCACTATGACTGCCCTTTTTGCCATTTTAGTTTTGGATGCACACATGGGATCTTTCTTTAGATCCATCAGGTGCTGAGAATCTAAGCCACAGGCTCACACAGGGCCAAGATGCAGATTCAGAAACATCCCTTTCCAAAGCAATTAAGCAAAGAGCCACAGGTGATGCACATTTATTTCCATTTGAAAACTCTTTTCTTCAGTCTTCACAAAGGGGTTGCCGGAGGCAAAGACCTTCCTGACATTCAGGGCAACAGACAGGGAAGCAAAAGGCCCAAAGCAGGGTTTCTCCACTGAGACTTTCTTGATCACACTGATATCTGAGTTTTCTGAGATACTCGCCATTCCCTTCAGCTATCCAGTACATTGCCATGTCACAGTGCTTGGGGTGGTACATATCTTGGACACAAAACCATGAGCGTATTCTAGAGAGTGGCCAGAATTCAGGAAGAAAACAGGAACTTAGGAAAATGGCGAGTGTTGCCCATTTATAAGGCCAGCTGCAGTTCATTCATAAATTGCACAGGATGAATGCTGGGAAGCTTTCTAGTAGACTGGACAAATCCCTTGATGCATTTTCTTTTCTAATGTCTACAACCACGGACACAATGGGATATATAGACTCAGAAACACTCGCCTTGTCAAATGACTTACTAGAAACAGTCCACTCCAAAACTAACAAACCACCTTTCCTACCTATTCTGAGAACAGGAGACAAAACAACAAACCCACAACCACACCCACAAAGACACCTCCTTCCCCCAGTAGGTCTCTGACTATCCAGAGTGTCCTCTGACTGGTGGGCCATGATATATTCCCCCATATTGGGGTGTCCTGTCTCTGATATGGTCTCCGTGGCCAACTCTGTGATGCTGTCAGAAGCCAGCGATGAGCCACTACCTGCTTTCTCAGGAAAGGCCCCTCTTCAGATCTTCCTGGCATTTGGCCAACCTCACATCAGTATGTACCAAGAAAGACTGACTCTGTCCTTGGTAAATCCAAACAAGTTTGACCACTGGGACTTGCACTGGGACTGGCTTTGGGTGCCTGGCTTCCTGGATCCCATGTTCAGAGAGTTTCATCACCAAGGAAGTAAGTTGAGTTTATTTCCTTCAGGAACTGAATGAGGTCACTACCCTGGCAACCACATTTTCCTAACAGTTCCTTCCGAGGGTCCCATCAGATGGAGGCTGCACCTACTTGCTCTGACATTTTCACAAGTTAGAATGGTATATCAACCGTAGGCACCCGGGATCAACTCTCCACACAGGCCTGGTTTGGTCCATCTTCACTACATTAAGAAAAGAGAGGCTGATTCAGACACATCCTTTCATCATGACCAGGATGTTTTCCATGTAAGATGACTTTTGCTCTCTCAGGTCCCTCATAGCTGCCTACATCTTCTCCAGGGATTATTTCTGCATGGACTTTTGATGTTTTCAGCTGGTGGAAGATCCCCTACCTTCCTGTATTGTAAGACCAACTCTGTTCCTGCTCTTCTGTAAATGAGATTGAGGGAACAGTGTATGGTTAGGGTTAATAGCATGTTCGATTTGGGTTAGGAATAATTATGCTGGATGAATAATGGTATTGGGAACCTGTGATATTTATAAGAATATAGACGTGAAATATATGTATGAGAACAGAGATCTAGGAAAGATTTGAAGCCCAGATAGGAATTGAAACCACGATTGGTATACTTAGCTTGAATTATGTTCTGCACCGAGGTCTCAGATAAATTGATATACAATGGCATAGGACCGTGTACCTCGGATGTTTGAATGTAGAAGAGAACATGCAGTCAAAAAGGGATAGTCTGTAGGATTAGGAAGATAGTCAGTAGGTTTAGGAAGAATAGTGAGTATAGGAGTTGGACCAAAAGTTCTTTAGCAATAGGGTTTCAGATAGAGAGTGAATGTAAATGTCAGCACATTTGAAGTTACAGTCACAATGATGAACTGGGGACAATATGTAGAAAAGCAGATATCAATAGGGACATTAAGAAATCAGGCATAGTATAAAGTGAGTGATAGGATTAGATATTTTCAAAAGGCTTGAGGTTGAATATATAATTTTAGGAAAAAAACAAATATGTAGTAACAAAGAGGATTGACATTTGAGAGCATTACTCAACCTGGACAGATGTTTTTAATAATCCATGCTCACTTTCCATTTAGGCTTTGGTACAATCATAAGTGTGACCTTTGCATTTTGTGTCCAGAATACTACTGTGATAAATGTATATGTAGATCAGGTGACATGAGTCTTTCTTCCACCATTATGGGGAGCAATATCCTGAAAACTTATAAATTAGTACTGGGGATACGAAAAGGTGTACCCTGTGTTGATGATTATTCAGATGATGCATGAATAGACCATATTGTGAATAAAGTATATAACTGGTTCCAACTTTAAATAATGGATTGAATTTGCATCTGAAAAAAATATATGAAATCTTATATTGATATACATAAATTCATTCCAACCTGTTATATATCTAATGGTAATATTAGGGTTACAGTTTATCATGAAGAGTGAGTTTTGCTTGAACAATGATAATGGAATCGAAAATAATGTGTTTAGAATGAAGTCAAGTGAAAAGAACAGTAGAGAAATAAGGAGGAATACATGTGTTCTGAAATAGTAAGTAATTGAAAGTGAACCAAATGCCTATAAATTTGTGAAGTTGTGAATGAAAAAAATATATCCTATGTTGTACATAAACTGAAGAAATTTTAATGTACCAGTGTTTAATAAAAATGAACTTCAAAATACACATCATGTCCCATAGAAATCTATTTGCATTGATGTTAAACTGGGTCAGTTACAGTAGAAATATTAGGATTTGTAAGCACCATTCACTGAACTTAGTTTTCAGTAGTAGGAAACCAATATGTATTTCAGGTGGTTGAGTATTTCTTAGAATAATCTTGTGTAAAGTTGATTATACACCCAAATACATGAATACGAATGAATTTAGGGAGTGTATAATAAGATACATATATTTCATATTTTGGAAATTCTGGAGAATATATATATATATATATATATATATATATATATATATATATATATATATATATACACACACAAATACACACACAAACACACACACACAAATTAATATGTAGAAATATATATGCCAATTGAAATTCATCATAAAATATAATTCATCCACATATCCAAAAATATTCATTTTACTTAACATGGATTTATGTATAATGTTTTTTACTAGGAAGCTCACCCATAGGTTGAATTTTCAGTTCAATCAGTATTTAGGGGGAGTCATCTCTTTTCACAATTTTTATATTCCAATGTCAGTGAGCTCACAAGAATGTACGTGGGATACCAGGTAGGATAGTATATGTGCATAAAAAATACATGTGCTGAATAGGATACAGAGAAAGGGAGACAGGAATTTACATATGTGATAACTTTAAAAACTCATGAAGAAATATTATAATAAAAAGTTGACTAGATTTAAAACACATACTCTTGATAAAGCAGAAGGCAAATACAAGTATACACCATGCTTCCTATGAAAGGACTGTATTTCTATTCAGTTAGGTTTCTTTTTCTCCATCATATTAGGATTAGTAGTCAGATTCTAGTAGGGTATGGGTTGGTGTCAGGGATTCAGTATTTCAAATGGAAAATAGAAAAATTAATCTAATGTGTATGCAAACATGTACTACAGGAACAATTTCCCACTCTCTTCCAGAACAATGGCTTGACATAACCATCACTCCAAGTAAGACACAATTAGAGGAGAGGAGTTAGAAAATCTGTGAATACATATGAGAAATGTAAAATGCTCAGAAGTTCACAACACTGGAAGTAGAAGAACAGTTTCCAAAAGTAAGGGAGAGGGTAAACACTTCACAAACATGGAGCTCTGCTGGCCTAAAGACTTCTTGAGAAACTTCCTCTGTGGTTGGGCACATGAAATATTTGTAATTGTCAGGAAATTTAGTTTCGTTTGTAGTGACACCATGAAATCTGGGTCTGCATCTATGTGAGCTGGAGGACATGGTTCCTTATTTTCTAATGAAAATGAGGCAGCAGTTCTGAATTCTCTCTTTGTAGGTAAACTGTGGCCACTGGGAGCTAAGTGTCTTCCCGTGTGGTCTGTGAAGCCATTTGGTCATGCTCCAATTTTCAGGGTGTTTCTTACTCCTGAACTGGGAGTTTCGTATTAGATTCATGAAATACAAGGAGTTCAACTGCGACACAATGATAGAGGGAGTTCTGTCACGTTGGTTTGTCATGGTCGACAAGAGAATGTACGAACCAGGCTTTAATCCCACATAGCTTTCCCACTTGACTATAGCAACCTGATTCTGAACATTGCCCTGAAACCTCTCCATATAAAAAGATGCCTTTACATATAAGGGTCGGCTGCCTGCACCATGTCAGTCGCAAGTCTTTTGGAAGCCAATGGAAGATCCAGGTGATCCTACCAAAAATATTTATTTACACACCTACAGTCCACTGCTCTATGCCCACTACTCAGCAGGCTCCAACTTACTGGCATCTCTGTTCTACAACATTTTCACGAAACCCAGTCAATCAAGGCACAGTTTGGAACCATCATGATCAGCAACAGGACATTCAAAGTTTATCCAGTGCCACCTGGTCATGGAAATTTCAAAAATTTCATGGTATTTATCTAGCCATTTTTCAAGGATGAAGTTGGAGGCACTGTGGGTTTCAATTAATTCAGGAATCATTAAATGGTGAGGAAGCTCATTTTAATGAAAGCTCTGGAGATCACTCACGGGGAAGGCTTCCCAAAGAGTGGCCAAAAGGTCACATGAATCCAGGCCCATTGAGGTATACAAAGTGAGATCCATGTGTGTTTGTATTCTCAACTAAGGGTCCCAAGTCTTTAAGAATTAAATCATGTGATATCCTGGCTCAGAATCCCCGAGCACTGTGGAAAGCCATCCTGGGCCTAGATCTCAGATTACAAGGGTGATTCTCATGCGTGACCTCCTAAAATCCCAACACTATTTTTTGCAATACTTCTCTGAGGTCAGTTCCAGAACTCAGTCTCTAAGGGTAATCACACCAGAGTTCAAGCTCCGGTGGACACAGTCATCTCTCCCAACTACCACACAATTGACCACAATTAAAACCAAAACACTCCCATATGGACCTCATCTCCTTCCATATAGACACTCATCATAACCTCTGGCTGGAGGTTTCCATGAGGGGCGCAGACCAAGACAGTATCCACAATAATCTACCTTGCCCCTCATTTGCCTAAAGTCAGGGTGGCCTGGACACGCTTCCTGTTAACCAGGAGTGATCAAATAGGCCTGGTGTTAATACTGTTCTGCTTGTCCAATTTGAGGCCTACTGACTGTCAGATATTGATTCTTTATGTGAATTGGAGTCATGAGAAAACCCAAGCACCTATGGGCTAGCCTCTGAAGGTTTTGAAGAACTCGTTTGACCCAAAGGATTCCTATTCTCACTTGATGGAGGTCAGGAACCTTACAGAGGAAGGCTAGAGACTTCATGCCAATGACTGCTCTTTTGGCCATTTTGGTTTTGAATGCACGCATGGGAAATTTCTTTAGATCCCTCAGGTGCTGAGAATCTAAGCCACTGCCTCATACAGAGCCAAGGGGCTGATTCAGACACATCCCTTTTCAAAGCAGTTAAGGAAAGAGCCACATGTATGCCCAATAATTTCCATTTGAAAACTGTTTTCTTCAGGCTTCACAAAAGGGTGGCCTGAGTCAAAGACCTTCCTGAAATTCAGGAAAACAGAACAATAGGTAAGCAAATGGTCCAAAGCAGGGTTGCTCCACTGAGAATTTCCTGGTCACACTGATACTTGAGTTTTCTGAGATGCTTGCCATTTCTTTCAGCTATCCAGTACATGGCCAGTCACAGAGCTTGAAGGTGGTACATATCGTGAACAAAAAACCATGGTCCTATTCTGTAGAGTGGCCAGAATTCAGAAAGAAAACAGGAACTTAGGAATATAGCAGGTATTGCGCATCAATAGGGCAAGCTACAGTCCATTCATAAATGGGGCAATTTGAATGCTGAGAAGCTTTCTACTAGACAGGACACATCCATTGATGCATTCTCTTTTCTAATGCATACAACCACGGACACAGTGAAATACTGAGACATAGAAACACTCGCCATGTCAAAAGACTTACTAGAAACACTAAACTTCAATCCAAACAAACTGACTTTAATACCTATTCTAGGAAAATGAGACAAAACCACAAACCCACAACAACACCCACAAAGGCACCTCCTTCCCCCAAGTAGGTCTGTGACTATCCAGAGTGTCCTCTGACTTGTGGGCCAAAATATGTTCCCCCAAATTGGCCTGTCCTGTCTCAGATCTGGTCTCCTTGGCCAACTCTGTGAAGTTCTCAGTAGCCAGCGGTGAGCCACTACCTGCTTTCTCAGGAAAAGCCCCGCTTCAGAGATTTCCTCTCATTTGGCCTTCCTCACATCTGTAGGTACCAACAAAGACTGACTCTGTCCTTGCTGAATCCAAACAAGTGAGACCACTGGGACTGGAACAGGGACTGGCTCTGGGTGCCTGGCTTCCTGGATCCCAAATTCAGAGAGTTCCATCACCAAGAAAGTTAAGTGAGGTCCCTTCCTTCAGAAATTGAATGAGGTCACTGTCTTGGCAACCACTTTGTCCTAACTG
>NW_027511057.1:0-28746 GCF_048772815.1 Callospermophilus lateralis | reverse complement strand
AACACGGTTTGTGCTAGCTTCTTGAAACTTGACACAATACAGTAGTTCTAGGTTCTATCTCTAAGTTTGTTTCCTCTTGATGTAGCCTTAACCAGATACTGGTGAATGACACATTCAATGAAAGGCGTTGTTAGGCTGCCAAAACACTAGAGTCTCCTGAAATCTCAACATAAATTTTTGCTTCCGACCTTCATGATACTTTCAAGTAATGAGCAGTACACCAATCAAACTTGGATGCCCAAGTTTCGTTCTCCTAGGTTGAAGCATTCGTTTGCAGTAACAGTTTGAATTTTAGGTTTCACTCTGTGTTCTCCTATATTGACAGATGCAGTTCGAACTATATCAAACACGGTTTGTTCTAGCTTCTTGAAACTTGACACAATACATTAGTTCTACGTTCTATCTCTAAGGATTGTTTCCTCTTGATGTAGCCTAAAGCAGGGACTGGCGAATAACACTTATAATGAAAGGAGTTGCCAAACTTCCAAAACACTAGAGTCTCCTGAAATCTCAATATATATTTTTTCATCCAATCTTCATGATACTTTCAAGTAATGATCAGTACACCAATCCCACTTGGATGCTCAAGTTTCGTTCTTTTACGTTGAAGCATTTGTTTGCAGTAACAGTTTGAATTTTTAGGTTTCACTCTGTTTTCTCCTATATTGACAGATGCAGTTAGAACTCTAGATCAAACACGTTTGTGCTAGCTTCTTGAAACTTGACACAATACAGTAGTTCTAGGTTCTATCTCTAAGGTTTGTTTCCTCTTGATGTAGACTTAAGCAGATACTGGTGAATGACACATTCAATGAAAAGGCGTTGTTAGGCTGCCAAAACACTAGACTCTCCTGAAATCTCAACATAAATTTTTGCTTCCGACCTTCATGATACTTTCAAGTAATGAGCAGTACACCAATCAAACTTGGATGCCCAAGTTTCGTTCTCCTAGGTTGAAGCATTCGTTTGCAGTAACAGTTTGAATTTTTAGGTTTCACTCTGTTTTCTCCTATATTGACAGATGCAGTTCGAACTATATCAAACACGGTTTGTGCTAGCTTCTTGAAACTTGACACAATACATTAGTTCTACGTTCTATCTCTAAGGATTGTTTCCTCTTGAATGTAGCCTAAAGCAGGGACTGGCGAATAACACTTATAATGAAAGGAGTTGCCAAACTTCCAAAACACTAGAGTCTCCTGAAATCTCAATATATATTTTTTCATCCAATCTTCATGATACTTTCAAGTAATGATCAGTACACCAATCCCACTTGGATGCTCAAGTTTCGTTCTTTTACGTTGAAGCATTTGTTTGCAGTAACAGTTTGAATTTTTAGGTTTCACTCTGTTTTCTCCTATATTGACAGATGCAGTTAGAACTCTAGATCAAACACGGTTTGTGCTAGCTTCTTGAAACTTGACACAATACAGTAGTTCTACGTTCTATCTCTAAGGTTTGTTTCCTCTTGATGTAGCCTTAAGCAGATACTGGTGAATGACACATTCCATGAAAGGCGTTGTTAGGCTGCCAAAACACTAGACTCTCCTGAAATCTCAACATAAATTTTTGCTACCGACCTTCATGATACTTTCAAGTAATGAGCAGTACACCAATCAAACTTGGATGCCCAAGTTTCGTTCTCCTAGGTTGAAGCATTCGTTTGCAGTAACAGTTTGAATTTTTAGGTTTCACTCTGTTTTCTACTATATTGACAGATACGTTCGAACTCTAAATCAAACACAGTTTGTGCTAGCTTCTTGAAACTTGACACAATACATTAGTTCTACGTTCTATCTCTAAGGTTTGTTTCCTCTTGATGTAGCCTAAAGCAGGGACTGGCGAATAACACTCATATTGAAGGGATTGCCAAACTTCCAAAACACTAGAGTCTCCTGAAATCTCAACATATATTTTTTCATCCAATCTTCATGATACTTTCAAGTAATGATCAGTACACCAATCCCACTTGGATGCTCAAGTTTCATTCTTTTACGTTGAAGCATTCGTTTGCAGTAACAGTTTGAATTTTTAGGTTTCACTCTGTTTTCTCCTATATTGACAGATGCAGTAAGAACTCTAAATCAAACACGGTTTGTGCTAGCTTCTTGAAACTTGACACAATACAGTAGTTCTAGGTTCTATCTCTAAGGTTTGTTTCCTCTTGATGTAGCCTTAACCAGATACTGGTGAATGACACATTCAATGAAAGGCGTTGTTAGGCTGCCAAAACACTAGAGTCTCCTGAAATCTCAACATAAATTTTTGCTTCCGACCTTCATGATACTTTCAAGTAATGAGCAGTACACCAATCAAACTTGGATGCCCAAGTTTCGTTCTCCTAGGTTTGAAGCATTCGTTTGCAGTAACAGTTTGAATTTTTAGGTTTCACTCTGTGTTCTCCTATATTGACAGATGCAGTTCGAACTATATCAAACACGGTTTGTGCTAGCTTCTTGAAACTTGACACAATACATTAGTTCTACGTTCTATCTCTAAGGATTGTTTCCTCTTGATGTAGCCTAAAGCAGGGACTGGCGAATAACACTTATAATGAAAGGAGTTGCCAAACTTCCAAAACACTAGAGTCTCCTGAAATCTCAATATATATTTTTTCATCCAATCTTCATGATACTTTCAAGTAATGATCAGTACACCAATCCCACTTGGATGCGCAAGTTTCGTTCTTTTACGTTGAAGCATTTGTTTGCAGTAACAGTTTGAATTTTTAGGTTTCACTCTGTTTTCTCCTATATTGACAGATGCAGTTAGAACTCTAGATCAAACACGGTTTGTGCTAGCTTCTTGAAACTTGACACAATACAGTAGTTCTACGTTCTATCTCTAAGGTTTGTTTCCTCTTGATGTAGCCTTAAGCAGATACTGGTGAATGACACATTCCATGAAAGGCGTTGTTAGGCTGCCAAAACACTAGACTCTCCTGAAATCTCAACATAAATTTTTGCTACCGACCTTCATGATACTTTCAAGTAATGAGCAGTACACCAATCAAACTTGGATGCCCAAGTTTCGTTCTCCTAGGTTGAAGCATTCGTTTGCAGTAACAGTTTGAATTTTTAGGTTTCACTCTGTTTTCTACTATATTGACAGATACGTTCGAACTCTAAATCAAACACGGTTTGTGCTAGCTTCTTGAAACTTGACACAATACATTAGTTCTACGTTCTATCTCTAAGGTTTGTTTCCTCTTGATGTAGCCTAAAGCAGGGACTGGCGAATAACACTCATATTGAAGGGATTGCCAAACTTCCAAAACACTAGAGTCTCCTGAAATCTCAACATATATTTTTTCATCCAATCTTCATGATACTTTCAAGTAATGATCAGTACACCAATCCCACTTGGATGCTCAAGTTTCATTCTTTTACGTTGAAGCATTCGTTTGCAGTAACAGTTTGAATTTTTAGGTTTCACTCTGTTTTCTCCTATATTGACAGATGCAGTAAGAACTCTAAATCAAACACGGTTTGTGCTAGCTTCTTGAAACTTGACACAATACAGTAGTTCTAGGTTCTATCTCTAAGGTTTGTTTCCTCTTGATGTAGCCTTAACCAGATACTGGTGAATGACACATTCAATGAAAGGCGTTGTTAGGCTGCCAAAACACTAGAGTCTCCTGAAATCTCAACATAAATTTTTGCTTCCGACCTTCATGATACTTTCAAGTAATGAGCAGTACACCAATCAAACTTGGATGCCCAAGTTTCGTTCTCCTAGGTTGAAGCATTCGTTTGCAGTAACAGTTTGAATTTTTAGGTTTCACTCTGTGTTCTCCTATATTGACAGATGCAGTTCGAACTATATCAAACACGGTTTGTTCTAGCTTCTTGAAACTTGACACAATACATTAGTTCTACGTTCTATCTCTAAGGATTGTTTCCTCTTGATGTAGCCTAAAGCAGGGACTGGCGAATAACACTTATAATGAAAGGAGTTGCCAAACTTCCAAAACACTAGAGTCTCCTGAAATCTCAATATATATTTTTTCATCCAATCTTCATGATACTTTCAAGTAATGATCAGTACACCAATCCCACTTGGATGCTCAAGTTTCGTTCTTTTACGTTGAAGCATTTGTTTGCAGTAACAGTTTGAATTTTTAGGTTTCACTCTGTTTTCTCCTATATTGACAGATGCAGTTAGAACTCTAGATCAAACACGGTTTGTGCTAGCTTCTTGAAACTTGACACAATACAGTAGTTCTAGGTTCTATCTCTAAGGTTTGTTTCCTCTTGATGTAGACTTAAGCAGATACTGGTGAATGACACATTCAATGAAAGGCGTTGTTAGGCTGCCAAAACACTAGACTCTCCTGAAATCTCAACATAAATTTTTGCTTCCGACCTTCATGATACTTTCAAGTAATGAGCAGTACACCAATCAAACTTGGATGCCCAAGTTTCGTTCTCCTAGGTTGAAGCATTCGTTTGCAGTAACAGTTTGAATTTTTAGGTTTCACTCTGTTTTCTCCTATATTGACAGATGCAGTTCGAACTATATCAAACACGGTTTGTGCTAGCTTCTTGAAACTTGACACAATACATTAGTTCTACGTTCTATCTCTAAGGTTTGTTTCCTCTTGATGTAGCCTAAAGCAGGGACTGGCGAATAACACTTATAATGAAAGGAGTTGCCAAACTTCCAAAACACTAGAGTCTCCTGAAATCTCAACATATATTTTTTCATCCAATCTTCATGATACTTTCAAGTAATGATCAGTACACCAATTCCACTTGGATGCGCAAGTTTCGTTCTTTTACGTTGAAGCATTCGTTTGCAGTAACAGTTTGAATTTTTAGGTTTCACTCTGTTTTCTCCTATATTGACAGATACAGTTAGAACTCTAAATCAAACACGGTTTGTGCTAGCTTCTTGAAACTTGACACAATACAGTAGTTCTACGTTCTATCTCTAAGGTTTGTTTCCTCTTGATGTAGACTTAAGCAGATACTGGTGAATGACACATTCAATGAAAGGCGTTGTTAGGCTGCCAAAACACTAGAGTCTCCTGAAATCTCAACATAAATTTTTGCTTCCGACCTTCATGATACTTTCAAGTAATGAGCAGTACACCAATCAAACTTGGATGCCCAAGTTTCGTTCTCCTAGGTTGAAGCATTCGTTTGCAGTAACAGTTTGAATTTTTAGGTTTCACTCTATTTTCTCCTATATTGACAGATACAGTTAGAACTCTAAATCAAACACGGTTTGTGCTAGCTTCTTGAAACTTGACACAATACAGTAGTTCTACGTTCTATCTCTAAGGTTTGTTTCCTCTTGATGTAGCCTTAAGCAGATACTGGTGAATGACACATTCCATGACAGGCGTTGTTAGTCTGCCAAAACACTAGACTCTCCTGAAATCTCAACATAAATTTTTGCTACCGACCCTCATGATACTTTCAAGTAATGAGCAGTACACCAATCAAACTTGGATGCCCACGTTTCGTTCTCCTAGGTTGAAGCATTCGTTTGCAGTAACAGTTTGAATTTTTAGGTTTCACTCTGTTTTCTACTATATTGACAGACGCGTTCGAACTCTAAATCAAACACGGTTTGTGCTAGCTTCTTGAAATTTGACACAACATATTAGTTCTACGTTCTATCTCTAAGGTTTGTTTCCTCTTGATGTAGCCTAAAGCAGGGACTGGCGAATAACACTCATATTGAAGGGGTTGCCAAACTTCTAAAACACTAGAGTCTCCTGAAATCTCAACATATATTTTTTCATCCAATCTTCATGATACTTTCAAGTAATGATCAGTACACCAATCCCACTTGGATGCTCAAGTTTCGTTCTTTTACGTTGAAGCATTCGTTTGCAGTAACAGTTTGAATTTTTAGGTTTCACTCTGTTTTCTCCTATATTGACAGATGCAGTAAGAACTCTAAATCAAACACGGTTTGTGCTAGCTTCTTGAAACTTGACACAATACAGTAGTTCTAGGTTCTATCTCTAAGGTTTGTTTCCTCTTGATGTAGCCTTAACCAGATACTGGTGAATGACACATTCAATGAAAGGCGTTGTTAGGCTGCCAAAACACTAGAGTCTCCTGAAATCTCAACATAAATTTTTGCTTCCGACCTTCATGATACTTTCAAGTAATGAGCAGTACACCAATCAAACTTGGATGCCCAAGTTTCGTTCTCCTAGGTTGAAGCATTCGTTTGCAGTAACAGTTTGAATTTTTAGGTTTCACTCTGTTTTCTCCTATATTGACAGATGCAGTTCGAACTATATCAAACACGGTTTGTGCTAGCTTCTTGAAACTTGACACAATACATTAGTTCTACGTTCTATCTCTAAGGTTTGTTTCCTCTTGATGTAGCCTTGAGCAGATACTGGTGAATGACACATTCCATGAAAGGCGTTGTTAGGCTGCCAAAACACTAGACTCTCCTGAAATCTCAACATAAATTTTTGCTACCGACCTTCATGATACTTTCAAGTAATGAGCAGTACACCAATCAAACTTGGATGCCCAAGTTTCGTTCTCCTAGGTTGAAGCATTCGTTTGCAGTAACAGTTTGAATTTTTAGGTTTCACTCTGTTTTCTCCTATATTGACAGATACAGTTAGAACTCTAAATCAAACACGGTTTGTGCAGCTTCTTGAAACTTGACACAATACAGTAGTTCTACGTTCTATCTCTAAGGTTTGTTTCCTCTTGATGTAGCCTTAAGCAGATACTGGTGAATGACACATTCCATGAAAGGCATTGTTAGGCTGCCAAAACACTAGACTCTCCTGAAATCTCAACATAAATTTTTGCTACCGACCTTCATGATACTTTCAAGTAATGAGCAGTACACCAATCAAACTTGGATGCCCAAGTTTCGTTCTCCTAGGTTGAAGCATTCGTTTGCAGTAACAGTTTGAATTTTTAGGTTTCACTCTGTTTTCTACTATATTGACAGATACGTTCGAACTCTAAATCAAACACAGTTTGTGCTAGCTTCTTGAAACTTGACACAATACATTAGTTCTACGTTCTATCTCTAAGGTTTGTTTCCTCTTGATGTAGCCTAAAGCAGGGACTGGCGAATAACACTCATATTGAAGGGATTGCCAAACTTCCAAAACACTAGAGTCTCCTGAAATCTCAACATATATTTTTTCATCCAATCTTCATGATACTTTCAAGTAATGATCAGTACACCAATCCCACTTGGATGCTCAAGTTTCATTCTTTTACGTTGAAGCATTCGTTTGCAGTAACAGTTTGAATTTTTAGGTTTCACTCTGTTTTCTCCTATATTGACAGATGCAGTAAGAACTCTAAATCAAACACGGTTTGTGCTAGCTTCTTGAAACTTGACACAATACAGTAGTTCTAGGTTCTATCTCTAAGGTTTGTTTCCTCTTGATGTAGACTTAAGCAGATACTGGTGAATGACACATTCAATGAAAGGCGTTGTTAGGCTGCCAAAACACTAGAGTCTCCTGAAATCTCAACATAAATTTTTGCTTCCGACCTTCATGATACTTTCAAGTAATGAGCAGTACACCAATCAAACTTGGATGCCCAAGTTTCGTTCTCCTAGGTTGAAGCATTCGTTTGCAGTAACAGTTTGAATTTTTAGGTTTCACTCTATTTTCTCCTATATTGACAGATACAGTTAGAACTCTAAATCAAACACGGTTTGTGCTAGCTTCTTGAAACTTGACACAATACAGTAGTTCTACGTTCTATCTCTAAGGTTTGTTTCCTCTTGATGTAGCCTTAAGCAGATACTGGTGAATGACACATTCCATGACAGGCGTTGTTAGTCTGCCAAAACACTAGACTCTCCTGAAATCTCAACATAAATTTTTGCTACCGACCCTCATGATACTTTCAAGTAATGAGCAGTACACCAATCAAACTTGGATGCCCACGTTTCGTTCTCCTAGGTTGAAGCATTCGTTTGCAGTAACAGTTTGAATTTTTAGGTTTCACTCTGTTTTCTACTATATTGACAGACGCGTTCGAACTCTAAATCAAACACGGTTTGTGCTAGCTTCTTGAAACTTGACACAACATATTAGTTCTACGTTCTATCTCTAAGGTTTGTTTCCTCTTGATGTAGCCTAAAGCAGGGACTGGCGAATAACACTCATATTGAAGGGGTTGCCAAACTTCTAAAACACTAGAGTCTCCTGAAATCTCAACATATATTTTTTCATCCAATCTTCATGATACTTTCAAGTAATGATCAGTACACCAATCCCACTTGGATGCTCAAGTTTCGTTCTTTTACGTTGAAGCATTCGTTTGCAGTAACAGTTTGAATTTTTAGGTTTCACTCTGTTTTCTCCTATATTGACAGATGCAGTAAGAACTCTAAATCAAACACGGTTTGTGCTAGCTTCTTGAAACTTGACACAATACAGTAGTTCTACGTTCTATCTCTAAGGTTTGTTTCCTCTTGATGTAGCCTTAACCAGATACTGGTGAATGACACATTCAATGAAAGGCGTTGTTAGGCTGCCAAAACACTAGAGTCTCCTGAAATCTCAACATAAATTTTTGCTTCCGACCTTCATGATACTTTCAAGTAATGAGCAGTACACCAATCAAACTTGGATGCCCAAGTTTCGTTCTCCTAGGTTGAAGCATTCGTTTGCAGTAACAGTTTGAATTTTTAGGTTTCACTCTGTGTTCTCCTATATTGACAGATGCAGTTCGAACTATATCAAACACGGTTTGTGCTAGCTTCTTGAAACTTGACACAATACATTAGTTCTACGTTCTATCTCTAAGGATTGTTTCCTCTTGATGTAGCCTAAAGCAGGGACTGGCGACTAACACTTATAATGAAAGGAGTTGCCAAACTTCCAAAACACTAGAGTCTCCTGAAATCTCAATATATATTTTTTCATCCAATCTTCATGATACTTTCAAGTAATGATCAGTACACCAATCCCACTTGGATGCTCAAGTTTCGTTCTTTTACGTTGAAGCATTTGTTTGCAGTAACAGTTTGAATTTTTAGGTTTCACTCTGTTTTCTCCTATATTGACAGATGCAGTTAGAACTCTAGATCAAACACGGTTTGTGCTAGCTTCTTGAAACTTGTCACAATACAGTAGTTCTAGGTTCTATCTCTAAGGTTTGTTTCCTCTTGATGTAGCCTTAAGCAGATACTGGTGAATGACACATTCCATGAAAGGCGTTGTTAGGCTGCCAAAACACTAGACTCTCCTGAAATCTCAACATAAATTTTTGCTACCGACCTTCATGATACTTTCAAGTAATGAGCAGTACACCAATCAAACTTGGATGCCCACGTTTCGTTCTCCTAGGTTGAAGCATTCGTTTGCAGTAACAGTTTGAATTTTTAGGTTTCACTCTGTTTTCTACTATATTGACAGATACGTTCGAACTCTAAATCAAACACAGTTTGTGCTAGCTTCTTGAAACTTGACACAATACATTAGTTCTACGTTCTATCTCTAAGGTTTGTTTCCTCTTGATGTAGCCTAAAGCAGGGACTGGCGAATAACACTCATATTGAAGGGATTGCCAAACTTCCAAAACACTAGAGTCTCCTGAAATCTCAACATATATTTTTTCATCCAATCTTCATGATACTTTCAAGTAATGATCAGTACACCAATCCCACTTGGATGCTCAAGTTTCATTCTTTTACGTTGAAGCATTCGTTTGCAGTAACAGTTTGAATTTTTAGGTTTCACTCTGTTTTCTCCTATATTGACAGATACAGTTAGAACTCTAAATCAAACACGGTTTGTGCTAGCTTCTTGAAACTTGACACAATACAGTAGTTCTACGTTCTATCTCTAAGGTTTGTTTCCTCTTGATGTAGCCTTAAGCAGATACTGGTGAATGACACATTCCATGAAAGGCGTTGTTAGGCTGCCAAAACACTAGACTCTCCTGAAATCTCAACATAAATTTTTGCTACCGACCTTCATGATACTTTCAAGTAATGAGCAGTACACCAATCAAACTTGGATGCCCAAGTTTTGTTCTTTGTTCTCCTAGGTTGAAGCATTCGTTTGCAGTAACAGTTTGAATTTTTAGGTTTCACTCTGTTTTCTACTATATTGACAGATACGTTCGAACTCTAAATCAAACACGGTTTGTGCTAGCTTCTTGAAACTTGACACAATACATTAGTTCTACGTTCTATCTCTAAGGTTTGTTTCCTCTTGATGTAGCCTAAAGCAGGGACTGGCGAATAACACTCATATTGAAGGGATTGCCAAACTTCCAAAACACTAGAGTCTCCTGAAATCTCAACATATATTTTTTCATCCAATCTTCATGATACTTTCAAGTAATGATCAGTACACCAATCCCACTTGGATGCTCAAGTTTCGTTCTTTTACGTTGAAGCATTCGTTTGCAGTAACAGTTTGAATTTTTAGGTTTCACTCTGTTTTCTCCTATATTGACAGATGCAGTAAGAACTCTAAATCAAACACGGTTTGTGCTAGCTTCTTGAAACTTGACACAATACAGTAGTTCTAGGTTCTATCTCTAAGGTTTGTTTCCTCTTGATGTAGCCTAACCAGATACTGGTGAATGACACATTCAATGAAAGGCGTTGTTAGGCTGCCAAAACACTAGAGTCTCCTGAAATCTCAACATAAATTTTTGCTTCCGACCTTCATGATACTTTCAAGTAATGAGCAGTACACCAATCAAACTTGGATGCCCAAGTTTCGTTCTCCTAGGTTGAAGCATTCGTTTGCAGTAACAGTTTGAATTTTTAGGTTTCACTCTGTGTTCTCCTATATTGACAGATGCAGTTCGAACTATATCAAACACGGTTTGTGCTAGCTTCTTGAAACTTGACACAATACATTAGTTCTACGTTCTATCTCTAAGGATTGTTTCCTCTTGATGTAGCCTAAAGCAGGGACTGGCGAATAACACTTATAATGAAAGGAGTTGCCAAACTTCCAAAACACTAGAGTCTCCTGAAATCTCAATATATATTTTTTCATCCAATCTTCATGATACTTTCAAGTAATGATCAGTACACCAATCCCACTTGGATGCTCAAGTTTCGTTCTTTTACGTTGAAGCATTTGTTTGCAGTAACAGTTTGAATTTTTAGGTTTCACTCTGTTTTCTCCTATATTGACAGATGCAGTTAGAACTCTAGATCAAACACGGTTTGTGCTAGCTTCTTGAAACTTGACACAATACAGTAGTTCTAGGTTCTATCTCTAAGGTTTGTTTCCTCTTGATGTAGCCTTAAGCAGATACTGGTGAATGACACATTCCATGAAAGGCGTTGTTAGGCTGCCAAAACACTAGACTCTCCTGAAATCTCAACATAAATTTTTGCTACCGACCTTCATGATACTTTCAAGTAATGAGCAGTACACCAATCAAACTTGGATGCCCACGTTTCGTTCTCCTAGGTTGAAGCATTCGTTTGCAGTAACAGTTTGAATTTTTAGGTTTCACTCTGTTTTCTACTATATTGACAGATACGTTCGAACTCTAAATCAAACACAGTTTGTGCTAGCTTCTTGAAACTTGACACAATACATTAGTTCTACGTTCTATCTCTAAGGTTTGTTTCCTCTTGATGTAGCCTAAAGCAGGGACTGGCGAATAACACTCATATTGAAGGGATTGCCAAACTTCCAAAACACTAGAGTCTCCTGAAATCTCAACATATATTTTTTCATCCAATCTTCATGATACTTTCAAGTAATGATCAGTACACCAATCCCACTTGGATGCTCAAGTTTCATTCTTTTACGTTGAAGCATTCGTTTGCAGTAACAGTTTGAATTTTTAGGTTTCACTCTGTTTTCTCCTATATTGACAGATACAGTTAGAACTCTAAATCAAACACGGTTTGTGCTAGCTTCTTGAAACTTGACACAATACAGTAGTTCTACGTTCTATCTCTAAGGTTTGTTTCCTCTTGATGTAGCCTTAAGCAGATACTGGTGAATGACACATTCCATGAAAGGCGTTGTTAGGCTGCCAAAACACTAGACTCTCCTGAAATCTCAACATAAATTTTTGCTACCGACCTTCATGATACTTTCAAGTAATGAGCAGTACACCAATCAAACTTGGATGCCCAAGTTTCGTTCTCCTAGGTTGAAGCATTCGTTTGCAGTAACAGTTTGAATTTTTTAGGTTTCACTCTGTTTTCTACTATATTGACAGATACGTTCGAACTCTAAATCAAACACGGTTTGTGCTAGCTTCTTGAAACTTGACACAATACATTAGTTCTACGTTCTATCTCTAAGGTTTGTTTCCTCTTGATGTAGCCTAAAGCAGGGACTGGCGAATAACACTCATATTGAAGGGATGCCAAACTTCCAAAACACTAGAGTCTCCTGAAATCTCAACATATATTTTTCATCCAATCTTCATGATACTTTCAAGTAATGATCAGTACACCAATCCCACTTGGATGCTCAAGTTTCATTCTTTTACGTTGAAGCATTCGTTTGCAGTAACAGTTTTGAATTTTTAGGTTTCACTCTGTTTTCTCCTATATTGACAGATGCAGTAAGAACTCTAAATCAAACACGGTTGTGCTAGCTTCTTGAAACTTGACACAATACAGTAGTTCTAGGTTCTATCTCTAAGGTTTGTTTCCTCTTGATGTAGCCTTAACCAGATACTGGTGAATGACACATTCAATGAAGGCGTTGTTAGGATGCCAAAACACTAGAGTCTCCTGAAATCTCAACATAAATTTTTGCTTCCGACCTTCATGATACTTTCAAGTAATGAGCAGTACACCAATCAAACTTGGATGCCCAAGTTTCGTTCTCCAAGGTTGAAGCATTCGTTTGCAGTAACAGTTTGAATTTTTAGGTTTCACTCTGTGTTCTCCTATATTGACAGATGCAGTTCGAACTATATCAAACACGGTTTGTTCTAGCTTCTTGAAACTTGACACAATACATTAGTTCTACGTTCTATCTCTAAGGATGTTTCCTCTTGATGTAGCATAAAGCAGGGACTGGCGAATAACACTTATAATGAAAGGAGTTGCCAAACTTCCAAAACCCTAGAGTCTCCTGAAATCTCAATATATATTTTTTCATCCAATCTTCATGATACTTTCAAGTAATGATCAGTACACCAATCCCACTTGGATGCTCAAGTTTCGTTCTTTTACGTTGAAGCATTTGTTTGCAGTAACAGTTTGAATTTTTAGGTTTCACTCTGTTTTCTCTATATTGACAGATGCAGTTAGAACTCTAGATCAAACACGGTTTGTGCTAGCTTCTTGAAACTTGACACAATACAGTAGTTCTAGGTTCTATCTCTCGGTTTGTTTCCTCTTGATGTAGACTTAAGCAGATACTGGTGAATGACACATTCAATGAAAGGCGTTGTTAGGCTGCCAAAACACTAGACTCTCCTGAAATCTCAACATAATTTTTGCTTCCGACCTTCATGATACTTTCAAGTAATGAGCAGTACACCAATCAAACTTGGATGCCCAAGTTTCGTTCTCCTAGGTTGAAGCATTCGTTTGCAGTAACAGTTTGAATTTTTAGGTTTCACTCTGTTTTCTCCTATATTGACAGATGCAGTTCGAACTATATCAAACACGGTTTTTGCTAGCTTCTTGAAACTTGACACAATACATTAGTTCTACGTTCTATCTCTAAGGTTTGTTTCCTCTTGATGTAGCCTAAAGCAGGGACTGGCGAATAACACTTATAATGAAAGGAGTTGCCAAACTTCCAAAACACTAGAGTCTCCTGAAATCTCAACATATATTTTTTCATCCAATCTTCATGATACTTTCAAGTAATGATCAGTACACCAATTCCACTTGGATGCGCAAGTTTCGTTCTTTTACGTTGAAGCATTCGTTTGCAGTAACAGTTTGAATTTTTAGGTTTCACTCTGTTTTCTCCTATATTGACAGATACAGTTAGAACTCTAAATCAAACACGGTTTGTGCTAGCTTCTTGAAACTTGACACAATACAGTAGTTCTACGTTCTATCTCTAAGGTTTGTTTCCTCTTGATGTAGACTTAAGCAGATACTGGTGAATGACACATTCAATGAAAGGCGTTGTTAGGCTGCCAAAACACTAGAGTCTCCTGAAATCTCAACATAAATTTTTGCTTCCGACCTTCATGATACTTTCAAGTAATGAGCAGTACACCAATCAAACTTGGATGCCCAAGTTTCGTTCTCCTAGGTTGAAGCATTCGTTTGCAGTAACAGTTTGAATTTTTAGGTTTCACTCTATTTTCTCCTATATTGACAGATACAGTTAGAACTCTAAATCAAACACGGTTTGTGCTAGCTTCTTGAAACTTGACACAATACAGTAGTTCTACGTTCTATCTCTAAGGTTTGTTTCCTCTTGATGTAGCCTTAAGCAGATACTGGTGAATGACACATTCCATGACAGGCGTTGTTAGTCTGCCAAAACACTAGACTCTCCTGAAATCTCAACATAAATTTTTGCTACCGACCCTCATGATACTTTCAAGTAATGAGCAGTACACCAATCAAACTTGGATGCCCACGTTTCGTTCTCCTAGGTTGAAGCATTCGTTTGCAGTAACAGTTTGAATTTTTAGGTTTCACTCTGTGTTCTCCTATATTGACAGATGCAGTTCGAACTATATCAAACACGGTTTGTTCTAGCTTCTTGAAACTTGACACAATACATTAGTTCTACGTTCTATCTCTAAGGATTGTTTCCTCTTGATGTAGCCTAAAGCAGGGACTGGCGAATAACACTTATAATGAAAGGAGTTGCCAAACTTCCAAAACACTAGAGTCTCCTGAAATCTCAATATATATTTTTTCATCCAATCTTCATGATACTTTCAAGTAATGATCAGTACACCAATCCCACTTGGATGCTCAAGTTTCGTTCTTTTACGTTGAAGCATTTGTTTGCAGTAACAGTTTGAATTTTTAGGTTTCACTCTGTTTTCTCCTATATTGACAGATGCAGTTAGAACTCTAGATCAAACACGGTTTGTGCTAGCTTCTTGAAACTTGACACAATACAGTAGTTCTAGGTTCTATCTCTAAGGTTTGTTTCCTCTTGATGTAGACTTAAGCAGATACTGGTGAATGACACATTCAATGAAAGGCGTTGTTAGGCTGCCAAAACACTAGACTCTCCTGAAATCTCAACATAAATTTTTGCTTCCGACCTTCATGATACTTTCAAGTAATGAGCAGTACACCAATCAAACTTGGATGCCCAAGTTTCGTTCTCCTAGGTTGAAGCATTCGTTTGCAGTAACAGTTTGAATTTTTAGGTTTCACTCTGTGTTCTCCTATATTGACAGATGCAGTTCGAACTATATCAAACACGGTTTGTGCTAGCTTCTTGAAACTTGACACAATACATTAGTTCTACGTTCTATCTCTAAGGATTGTTTCCTCTTGATGTAGCCTAAAGCAGGGACTGGCGAATAACACTTATAATGAAAGGAGTTGCCAAACTTCCAAAACACTAGAGTCTCCTGAAATCTCAATATATATTTTTTCATCCAATCTTCATGATACTTTCAAGTAATGATCAGTACACCAATCCCACTTGGATGCTCAAGTTTCGTTCTTTTACGTTGAAGCATTTGTTTGCAGTAACAGTTTGAATTTTTAGGTTTCACTCTGTTTTCTCCTATATTGACAGATGCAGTTAGAACTCTAGATCAAACACGGTTTGTGCTAGCTTCTTGAAACTTGACACAATACAGTAGTTCTAGGTTCTATCTCTAAGGTTTGTTTCCTCTTGATGTAGCCTTAAGCAGATACTGGTGAATGACACATTCCATGAAAGGCGTTGTTAGGCTGCCAAAACACTAGACTCTCCTGAAATCTCAACATAAATTTTTGCTACCGACCTTCATGATACTTTCAAGTAATGAGCAGTACACCAATCAAACTTGGATGCCCACGTTTCGTTCTCCTAGGTTGAAGCATTCGTTTGCAGTAACAGTTTGAATTTTTAGGTTTCACTCTGTTTTCTACTATATTCACAGATACGTTCGAACTCTAAATCAAACACAGTTTGTGCTAGCTTCTTGAAACTTGACACAATACATTAGTTCTACGTTCTATCTCTAAGGTTTGTTTCCTCTTGATGTAGCCTAAAGCAGGGACTGGCGAATAACACTCATATTGAAGGGATTGCCAAACTTCCAAAACACTAGAGTCTCCTGAAAACTCAACATATATTTTTTCATCCAATCTTCATGATACTTTCAAGTAATGATCAGTACACCAATCCCACTTGGATGCTCAAGTTTCATTCTTTTACGTTGAAGCATTCGTTTGCAGTAACAGTTTGAATTTTTAGGTTTCACTCTGTTTTCTCCTATATTGACAGATACAGTTAGAACTCTAAATCAAACACGGTTTGTGCTAGCTTCTTGAAACTTGACACAATACAGTAGTTCTACGTTCTATCTCTAAGGTTTGTTTCCTCTTGATGTAGCCTTAAGCAGATACTGGTGAATGACACATTCCATGAAAGGCGTTGTTAGGCTGCCAAAACACTAGACTCTCCTGAAATCTCAACATAAATTTTTGCTACCGACCTTCATGATACTTTCAAGTAATGAGCAGTACACCAATCAAACTTGGATGCCCAAGTTTCGTTCTCCTAGGTTGAAGCATTCGTTTGCAGTAACAGTTTGAATTTTTAGGTTTCACTCTGTTTTCTACTATATTGACAGATACGTTCGAACTCTAAATCAAACACGGTTTGTGCTAGCTTCTTGAAACTTGACACAATACATTAGTTCTACGTTCTATCTCTAAGGTTTGTTTCCTCTTGATGTAGCCTAAAGCAGGGACTGGCGAATAACACTCATATTGAAGGGATTGCCAAACTTCCAAAACACTAGAGTCTCCTGAAATCTCAACATATATTTTTTCATCCAATCTTCATGATACTTTCAAGTAATGATCAGTACACCAATCCCACTTGGATGCTCAAGTTTCATTCTTTTACGTTGAAGCATTCGTTTGCAGTAACAGTTTGAATTTTTAGGTTTCACTCTGTTTTCTCCTATATTGACAGATGCAGTAAGAACTCTAAATCAAACACGGTTTGTGCTAGCTTCTTGAAACTTGACACAATACAGTAGTTCTAGGTTCTATCTCTAAGGTTTGTTTCCTCTTGATGTAGCCTTAACCAGATACTGGTGAATGACACATTCAATGAAAGGCGTTGTTAGGCTGCCAAAACACTAGAGTCTCCTGAAATCTCAACATAAATTTTTGCTTCCGACCTTCATGATACTTTCAAGTAATGAGCAGTACACCAATCAAACTTGGATGCCCAAGTTTCGTTCTCCTAGGTTGAAGCATTCGTTTGCAGTAACAGTTTGAATTTTTAGGTTTCACTCTGTGTTCTCCTATATTGACAGATGCAGTTCGAACTATATCAAACACGGTTTGTTCTAGCTTCTTGAAACTTGACACAATACATTAGTTCTACGTTCTATCTCTAAGGTTTGTTTCCTCTTGATGTATCCTAAAGCAGGGACTGGCGAATAACACTTATAATGAAAGGAGTTGCCAAACTTCCAAAACACTAGAGTCTCCTGAAATCTCAACATATATTTTTTCATCCAATCTTCATGATACTTTCAAGTAATGATCAGTACACCAATTCCACTTGGATGCGCAAGTTTCGTTCTTTTACATTGAAGCATTCGTTTGCAGTAACAGTTTGAATTTTTAGGTTTCACTCTGTTTTCTCCTATATTGACAGATACAGTTAGAACTCTAAATCAAACACGGTTTGTGCTAGCTTCTTGAAACTTGACACAATACAGTAGTTCTACGTTCTATCTCTAAGGTTTGTTTCCTCTTGATGTAGACTTAAGCAGATACTGGTGAATGACACATTCAATGAAAGGCGTTGTTAGGCTGCCAAAACACTAGAGTCTCCTGAAATCTCAACATAAATTTTTGCTTCCGACCTTCATGATACTTTCAAGTAATGAGCAGTACACCAATCAAACTTGGATGCCCAAGTTTCGTTCTCCTAGGTTGAAGCATTCGTTTGCAGTAACAGTTTGAATTTTTAGGTTTCACTCTATTTTCTCCTATATTGACAGATACAGTTAGAACTCTAAATCAAACACGGTTTGTGCTAGCTTCTTGAAACTTGACACAATACAGTAGTTCTACGTTCTATCTCTAAGGTTTGTTTCCTCTTGATGTAGCCTTAAGCAGATACTGGTGAATGACACATTCCATGACAGGCGTTGTTAGTCTGCCAAAACACTAGACTCTCCTGAAATCACAACATAAATTTTTGCTACCGACCCTCATGATACTTTCAAGTAATGAGCAGTACACCAATCAAACTTGGATGCCCACGTTTCGTTCTCCTAGGTTGAAGCATTCGTTTGCAGTAACAGTTTGAATTTTAGGTTTCACTCTGTTTTCTACTATATTGACAGACGCGTTCGAACTCTAAATCAAACACGGTTTGTGCTAGCTTCTTGAAACTTGACACAACATATTAGTTCTACGTTCTATCTCTAAGGTTTGTTTCCTCTTGATGTAGCCTAAAGCAGGGACTGGCGAATAACACTCATATTGAAGGGGTTGCCAAACTTCTAAAACACTAGAGTCTCCTGAAATCTCAACATATATTTTTTCATCCAATCTTCATGATACTTTCAAGTAATGATCAGTACACCAATCCCACTTGGATGCTCAAGTTTCGTTCTTTTACGTTGAAGCATTCGTTTGCAGTAACAGTTTGAATTTTTAGGTTTCACTCTGTTTTCTCCTATATTGACAGATGCAGTAAGAACTCTAAATCAAACACGGTTTGTGCTAGCTTCTTGAAACTTGACACAATACAGTAGTTCTAGGTTCTATCTCTAAGGTTTGTTTCCTCTTGATGTAGCCTTAACCAGATACTGGTGAATGACACATTCAATGAAAGGCGTTGTTAGGCTGCCAAAACACTAGAGTCTCCTGAAATCTCAACATAAATTTTTGCTTCCGACCTTCATGATACTTTCAAGTAATGAGCAGTACACCAATCAAACTTGGATGCCCAAGTTTCGTTCTCCTAGGTTGAAGCATTCGTTTGCAGTAACAGTTTGAATTTTTAGGTTTCACTCTGTGTTCTCCTATATTGACAGATGCAGTTCGAACTATATCAAACACGGTTTGTGCTAGCTTCTTGAAACTTGACACAATACATTAGTTCTACGTTCTATCTCTAAGGATTGTTTCCTCTTGATGTAGCCTAAAGCAGGGACTGGCGAATAACACTTATAATGAAAGGAGTTGCCAAACTTCCAAAACACTAGAGTCTCCTGAAATCTCAATATATATTTTTTCATCCAATCTTCATGATACTTTCAAGTAATGATCAGTACACCAATCCCACTTGGATGCTCAAGTTTCGTTCTTTTACGTTGAAGCATTTGTTTGCAGTAACAGTTTGAATTTTTACGTTTCACTCTGTTTTCTCCTATATTGACAGATGCAGTTAGAACTCTAGATCAAACACGGTTTGTGCTAGCTTCTTGAAACTTGACACAATACAGTAGTTCTAGGTTCTATCTCTAAGGTTTGTTTCCTCTTGATGTAGCCTTAAGCAGATACTGGTGAATGACACATTCCATGAAAGGCGTTGTTAGGCTGCCAAAACACTAGACTCTCCTGAAATCTCAACATAAATTTTTGCTACCGACCTTCATGATACTTTCAAGTAATGAGCAGTACACCAATCAAACTTGGATGCCCAAGTTTCGTTCTCCTAGGTTGAAGCATTCGTTTGCAGTAACAGTTTGAATTTTTAGGTTTCACTCTGTTTTCTACTATATTCACAGATACGTTCGAACTCTAAATCAAACACAGTTTGTGCTAGCTTCTTGAAACTTGACACAATACATTAGTTCTACGTTCTATCTCTAAGGTTTGTTTCCTCTTGATGTAGCCTAAAGCAGGGACTGGCGAATAACACTCATATTGAAGGGATTGCCAAACTTCCAAAACACTAGAGTCTCCTGAAATCTCAACATATATTTTTTCATCCAATCTTCATGATACTTTCAAGTAATGATCAGTACACCAATCCCACTTGGATGCTCAAGTTTCATTCTTTTACGTTGAAGCATTCGTTTGCAGTAACAGTTTGAATTTTTAGGTTTCACTCTGTTTTCTCCTATATTGACAGATACAGTTAGAACTCTAAATCAAACACGGTTTGTGCTAGCTTCTTGAAACTTGACACAATACAGTAGTTCTACGTTCTATCTCTAAGGTTTGTTTCCTCTTGATGTAGCCTTAAGCAGATACTGGTGAATGACACATTCCATGAAAGGCGTTGTTAGGCTGCCAAAACACTAGACTCTCCTGAAATCTCAACATAAATTTTTGCTACCGACCTTCATGATACTTTCAAGTAATGAGCAGTACACCAATCAAACTTGGATGCCCAAGTTTCTTTCTCCTAGGTTGAAGCATTCGTTTGCAGTAACAGTTTGAATTTTTAGGTTTCACTCTGTTTTCTACTATATTGACAGATACGTTCGAACTCTAAATCAAACACGGTTTGTGCTAGCTTCTTGAAACTTGACACAATACATTAGTTCTACGTTCTATCTCTAAGGTTTGTTTCCTCTTGATGTAGCCTAAAGCAGGGACTGGCGAATAACACTCATATTGAAGGGATTGCCAAACTTCCAAAACACTAGAGTCTCCTGAAATCTCAACATATATTTTTTCATCCAATCTTCATGATACTTTCAAGTAATGATCAGTACACCAATCCCACTTGGATGCTCAAGTTTCATTCTTTTACGTTGAAGCATTCGTTTGCAGTAACAGTTTGAATTTTTAGGTTTCACTCTGTTTTCTCCTATATTGACAGATGCAGTAAGAACTCTAAATCAAACACGGTTTGTGCTAGCTTCTTGAAACTTGACACAATACAGTAGTTCTAGGTTCTATCTCTAAGGTTTGTTTCCTCTTGATGTAGCCTTAACCAGATACTGGTGAATGACACATTCAATGAAAGGCGTTGTTAGGCTGCCAAAACACTAGAGTCTCCTGAAATCTCAACATAAATTTTTGCTTCCGACCTTCATGATACTTTCAAGTAATGAGCAGTACACCAATCAAACTTGGATGCCCAAGTTTCGTTCTCCTAGGTTGAAGCATTCGTTTGCAGTAACAGTTTGAATTTTTAGGTTTCACTCTGTGTTCTCCTATATTGACAGATGCAGTTCGAACTATATCAAACACGGTTTGTTCTAGCTTCTTGAAACTTGACACAATACATTAGTTCTACGTTCTATCTCTAAGGATTGTTTCCTCTTGATGTAGCCTAAAGCAGGGACTGGCGAATAACACTTATAATGAAAGGAGTTGCCAAACTTCCAAAACACTAGAGTCTCCTGAAATCTCAATATATATTTTTTCATCCAATCTTCATGATACTTTCAAGTAATGATCAGTACACCAATCCCACTTGGATGCTCAAGTTTCGTTCTTTTACGTTGAAGCATTTGTTTGCAGTAACAGTTTGAATTTTTAGGTTTCACTCTGTTTTCTCCTATATTGACAGATGCAGTTAGAACTCTAGATCAAACACGGTTTGTGCTAGCTTCTTGAAACTTGACACAATACAGTAGTTCTAGGTTCTATCTCTAAGGTTTGTTTCCTCTTGATGTAGACTTAAGCAGATACTGGTGAATGACACATTCAATGAAAGGCGTTGTTAGGCTGCCAAAACACTAGACTCTCCTGAAATCTCAACATAAATTTTTGCTTCCGACCTTCATGATACTTTCAAGTAATGAGCAGTACACCAATCAAACTTGGATGCCCAAGTTTCGTTCTCCTAGGTTGAAGCATTCGTTTGCAGTAACAGTTTGAATTTTTAGGTTTCACTCTGTGTTCTCCTATATTGACAGATGCAGTTCGAACTATATCAAACACGGTTTGTGCTAGCTTCTTGAAACTTGACACAATACATTAGTTCTACGTTCTATCTCTAAGGATTGTTTCCTCTTGATGTAGCCTAAAGCAGGGACTGGCGAATAACACTTATAATGAAAGGAGTTGCCAAACTTCCAAAACACTAGAGTCTCCTGAAATCTCAATATATATTTTTTCATCCAATCTTCATGATACTTTCAAGTAATGATCAGTACACCAATCCCACTTGGATGCTCAAGTTTCGTTCTTTTACGTTGAAGCATTTGTTTGCAGTAACAGTTTGAATTTTTAGGTTTCACTCTGTTTTCTCCTATATTGACAGATGCAGTTAGAACTCTAGATCAAACACGGTTTGTGCTAGCTTCTTGAAACTTGACACAATACAGTAGTTCTAGGTTCTATCTCTAAGGTTTGTTTCCTCTTGATGTAGCCTTAAGCAGATACTGGTGAATGACACATTCCATGAAAGGCGTTGTTAGGCTGCCAAAACACTAGACTCTCCTGAAATCTCAACATAAATTTTTGCTACCGACCTTCATGATACTTTCAAGTAATGAGCAGTACACCAATCAAACTTGGATGCCCACGTTTCGTTCTCCTAGGTTGAAGCATTCGTTTGCAGTAACAGTTTGAATTTTTAGGTTTCACTCTGTTTTCTACTATATTCACAGATACGTTCGAACTCTAAATCAAACACAGTTTGTGCTAGCTTCTTGAAACTTGACACAATACATTAGTTCTACGTTCTATCTCTAAGGTTTGTTTCCTCTTGATGTAGCCTAAAGCAGGGACTGGCGAATAACACTCATATTGAAGGGATTGCCAAACTTCCAAAACACTAGAGTCTCCTGAAAACTCAACATATATTTTTTCATCCAATCTTCATGATACTTTCAAGTAATGATCAGTACACCAATCCCACTTGGATGCTCAAGTTTCATTCTTTTACGTTGAAGCATTCGTTTGCAGTAACAGTTTGAATTTTTAGGTTTCACTCTGTTTTCTCCTATATTGACAGATACAGTTAGAACTCTAAATCAAACACGGTTTGTGCTAGCTTCTTGAAACTTGACACAATACAGTAGTTCTACGTTCTATCTCTAAGGTTTGTTTCCTCTTGATGTAGCCTTAAGCAGATACTGGTGAATGACACATTCCATGAAAGGCGTTGTTAGGCTGCCAAAACACTAGACTCTCCTGAAATCTCAACATAAATTTTTGCTACCGACCTTCATGATACTTTCAAGTAATGAGCAGTACACCAATCAAACTTGGATGCCCAAGTTTCGTTCTCCTAGGTTGAAGCATTCGTTTGCAGTAACAGTTTGAATTTTTAGGTTTCACTCTGTTTTCTACTATATTGACAGATACGTTCGAACTCTAAATCAAACACGGTTTGTGCTAGCTTCTTGAAACTTGACACAATACATTAGTTCTACGTTCTATCTCTAAGGTTTGTTTCCTCTTGATGTAGCCTAAAGCAGGGACTGGCGAATAACACTCATATTGAAGGGATTGCCAAACTTCCAAAACACTAGAGTCTCCTGAAATCTCAACATATATTTTTTCATCCAATCTTCATGATACTTTCAAGTAATGATCAGTACACCAATCCCACTTGGATGCTCAAGTTTCATTCTTTTACGTTGAAGCATTCGTTTGCAGTAACAGTTTGAATTTTTAGGTTTCACTCTGTTTTCTCCTATATTGACAGATGCAGTAAGAACTCTAAATCAAACACGGTTTGTGCTAGCTTCTTGAAACTTGACACAATACAGTAGTTCTAGGTTCTATCTCTAAGGTTTGTTTCCTCTTGATGTAGCCTTAACCAGATACTGGTGAATGACACATTCAATGAAAGGCGTTGTTAGGCTGCCAAAACACTAGAGTCTCCTGAAATCTCAACATAAATTTTTGCTTCCGACCTTCATGATACTTTCAAGTAATGAGCAGTACACCAATCAAACTTGGATGCCCAAGTTTCGTTCTCCTAGGTTGAAGCATTCGTTTGCAGTAACAGTTTGAATTTTTAGGTTTCACTCTGTGTTCTCCTATATTGACAGATGCAGTTCGAACTATATCAAACACGGTTTGTTCTAGCTTCTTGAAACTTGACACAATACATTAGTTCTACGTTCTATCTCTAAGGTTTGTTTCCTCTTGATGTATCCTAAAGCAGGGACTGGCGAATAACACTTATAATGAAAGGAGTTGCCAAACTTCCAAAACACTAGAGTCTCCTGAAATCTCAACATATATTTTTTCATCCAATCTTCATGATACTTTCAAGTAATGATCAGTACACCAATTCCACTTGGATGCGCAAGTTTCGTTCTTTTACATTGAAGCATTCGTTTGCAGTAACAGTTTGAATTTTTAGGTTTCACTCTGTTTTCTCCTATATTGACAGATACAGTTAGAACTCTAAATCAAACACGGTTTGTGCTAGCTTCTTGAAACTTGACACAATACAGTAGTTCTACGTTCTATCTCTAAGGTTTGTTTCCTCTTGATGTAGACTTAAGCAGATACTGGTGAATGACACATTCAATGAAAGGCGTTGTTAGGCTGCCAAAACACTAGAGTCTCCTGAAATCTCAACATAAATTTTTGCTTCCGACCTTCATGATACTTTCAAGTAATGAGCAGTACACCAATCAAACTTGGATGCCCAAGTTTCGTTCTCCTAGGTTGAAGCATTCGTTTGCAGTAACAGTTTGAATTTTTAGGTTTCACTCTATTTTCTCCTATATTGACAGATACAGTTAGAACTCTAAATCAAACACGGTTTGTGCTAGCTTCTTGAAACTTGACACAATACAGTAGTTCTACGTTCTATCTCTAAGGTTTGTTTCCTCTTGATGTAGCCTTAAGCAGATACTGGTGAATGACACATTCCATGACAGGCGTTGTTAGTCTGCCAAAACACTAGACTCTCCTGAAATCACAACATAAATTTTTGCTACCGACCCTCATGATACTTTCAAGTAATGAGCAGTACACCAATCAAACTTGGATGCCCACGTTTCGTTCTCCTAGGTTGAAGCATTCGTTTGCAGTAACAGTTTGAATTTTTAGGTTTCACTCTGTTTTCTACTATATTGACAGACGCGTTCGAACTCTAAATCAAACACGGTTTGTGCTAGCTTCTTGAAACTTGACACAACATATTAGTTCTACGTTCTATCTCTAAGGTTTGTTTCCTCTTGATGTAGCCTAAAGCAGGGACTGGCGAATAACACTCATATTGAAGGGGTTGCCAAACTTCTAAAACACTAGAGTCTCCTGAAATCTCAACATATATTTTTTCATCCAATCTTCATGATACTTTCAAGTAATGATCAGTACACCAATCCCACTTGGATGCTCAAGTTTCGTTCTTTTACGTTGAAGCATTCGTTTGCAGTAACAGTTTGAATTTTTAGGTTTCACTCTGTTTTCTCCTATATTGACAGATGCAGTAAGAACTCTAAATCAAACACGGTTTGTGCTAGCTTCTTGAAACTTGACACAATACAGTAGTTCTAGGTTCTATCTCTAAGGTTTGTTTCCTCTTGATGTAGCCTTAACCAGATACTGGTGAATGACACATTCAATGAAAGGCGTTGTTAGGCTGCCAAAACACTAGAGTCTCCTGAAATCTCAACATAAATTTTTGCTTCCGACCTTCATGATACTTTCAAGTAATGAGCAGTACACCAATCAAACTTGGATGCCCAAGTTTCGTTCTCCTAGGTTGAAGCATTCGTTTGCAGTAACAGTTTGAATTTTTAGGTTTCACTCTGTGTTCTCCTATATTGACAGATGCAGTTCGAACTATATCAAACACGGTTTGTGCTAGCTTCTTGAAACTTGACACAATACATTAGTTCTACGTTCTATCTCTAAGGATTGTTTCCTCTTGATGTAGCCTAAAGCAGGGACTGGCGAATAACACTTATAATGAAAGGAGTTGCCAAACTTCCAAAACACTAGAGTCTCCTGAAATCTCAATATATATTTTTTCATCCAATCTTCATGATACTTTCAAGTAATGATCAGTACACCAATCCCACTTGGATGCTCAAGTTTCGTTCTTTTACGTTGAAGCATTTGTTTGCAGTAACAGTTTGAATTTTTACGTTTCACTCTGTTTTCTCCTATATTGACAGATGCAGTTAGAACTCTAGATCAAACACGGTTTGTGCTAGCTTCTTGAAACTTGACACAATACAGTAGTTCTAGGTTCTATCTCTAAGGTTTGTTTCCTCTTGATGTAGCCTTAAGCAGATACTGGTGAATGACACATTCCATGAAAGGCGTTGTTAGGCTGCCAAAACACTAGACTCTCCTGAAATCTCAACATAAATTTTTGCTACCGACCTTCATGATACTTTCAAGTAATGAGCAGTACACCAATCAAACTTGGATGCCCAAGTTTCGTTCTCCTAGGTTGAAGCATTCGTTTGCAGTAACAGTTTGAATTTTTAGGTTTCACTCTGTTTTCTACTATATTCACAGATACGTTCGAACTCTAAATCAAACACAGTTTGTGCTAGCTTCTTGAAACTTGACACAATACATTAGTTCTACGTTCTATCTCTAAGGTTTGTTTCCTCTTGATGTAGCCTAAAGCAGGGACTGGCGAATAACACTCATATTGAAGGGATTGCCAAACTTCCAAAACACTAGAGTCTCCTGAAATCTCAACATATATTTTTTCATCCAATCTTCATGATACTTTCAAGTAATGATCAGTACACCAATCCCACTTGGATGCTCAAGTTTCATTCTTTTACGTTGAAGCATTCGTTTGCAGTAACAGTTTGAATTTTTAGGTTTCACTCTGTTTTCTCCTATATTGACAGATACAGTTAGAACTCTAAATCAAACACGGTTTGTGCTAGCTTCTTGAAACTTGACACAATACAGTAGTTCTACGTTCTATCTCTAAGGTTTGTTTCCTCTTGATGTAGCCTTAAGCAGATACTGGTGAATGACACATTCCATGAAAGGCGTTGTTAGGCTGCCAAAACACTAGACTCTCCTGAAATCTCAACATAAATTTTTGCTACCGACCTTCATGATACTTTCAAGTAATGAGCAGTACACCAATCAAACTTGGATGCCCAAGTTTCTTTCTCCTAGGTTGAAGCATTCGTTTGCAGTAACAGTTTGAATTTTTAGGTTTCACTCTGTTTTCTACTATATTGACAGATACGTTCGAACTCTAAATCAAACACGGTTTGTGCTAGCTTCTTGAAACTTGACACAATACATTAGTTCTACGTTCTATCTCTAAGGTTTGTTTCCTCTTGATGTAGCCTAAAGCAGGGACTGGCGAATAACACTCATATTGAAGGGATTGCCAAACTTCCAAAACACTAGAGTCTCCTGAAATCTCAACATATATTTTTTCATCCAATCTTCATGATACTTTCAAGTAATGATCAGTACACCAATCCCACTTGGATGCTCAAGTTTCATTCTTTTACGTTGAAGCATTCGTTTGCAGTAACAGTTTGAATTTTTAGGTTTCACTCTGTTTTCTCCTATATTGACAGATGCAGTAAGAACTCTAAATCAAACACGGTTTGTGCTAGCTTCTTGAAACTTGACACAATACAGTAGTTCTAGGTTCTATCTCTAAGGTTTGTTTCCTCTTGATGTAGCCTTAACCAGATACTGGTGAATGACACATTCAATGAAAGGCGTTGTTAGGCTGCCAAAACACTAGAGTCTCCTGAAATCTCAACATAAATTTTTGCTTCCGACCTTCATGATACTTTCAAGTAATGAGCAGTACACCAATCAAACTTGGATGCCCAAGTTTCGTTCTCCTAGGTTGAAGCATTCGTTTGCAGTAACAGTTTGAATTTTTAGGTTTCACTCTGTGTTCTCCTATATTGACAGATGCAGTTCGAACTATATCAAACACGGTTTGTTCTAGCTTCTTGAAACTTGACACAATACATTAGTTCTACGTTCTATCTCTAAGGATTGTTTCCTCTTGATGTAGCCTAAAGCAGGGACTGGCGAATAACACTTATAATGAAAGGAGTTGCCAAACTTCCAAAACACTAGAGTCTCCTGAAATCTCAATATATATTTTTTCATCCAATCTTCATGATACTTTCAAGTAATGATCAGTACACCAATCCCACTTGGATGCTCAAGTTTCGTTCTTTTACGTTGAAGCATTTGTTTGCAGTAACAGTTTGAATTTTTAGGTTTCACTCTGTTTTCTCCTATATTGACAGATGCAGTTAGAACTCTAGATCAAACACGGTTTGTGCTAGCTTCTTGAAACTTGACACAATACAGTAGTTCTAGGTTCTATCTCTAAGGTTTGTTTCCTCTTGATGTAGACTTAAGCAGATACTGGTGAATGACACATTCAATGAAAGGCGTTGTTAGGCTGCCAAAACACTAGACTCTCCTGAAATCTCAACATAAATTTTTGCTTCCGACCTTCATGATACTTTCAAGTAATGAGCAGTACACCAATCAAACTTGGATGCCCAAGTTTCGTTCTCCTAGGTTGAAGCATTCGTTTGCAGTAACAGTTTGAATTTTTAGGTTTCACTCTGTGTTCTCCTATATTGACAGATGCAGTTCGAACTATATCAAACACGGTTTGTGCTAGCTTCTTGAAACTTGACACAATACATTAGTTCTACGTTCTATCTCTAAGGATTGTTTCCTCTTGATGTAGCCTAAAGCAGGGACTGGCGAATAACACTTATAATGAAAGGAGTTGCCAAACTTCCAAAACACTAGAGTCTCCTGAAATCTCAATATATATTTTTTCATCCAATCTTCATGATACTTTCAAGT
>NW_027511056.1:0-28749 GCF_048772815.1 Callospermophilus lateralis | reverse complement strand
GCACCACACTGTGGAGAGTTACTTTCATTGAGATGGGTTGCCAAGCTTCTAAGAAATAACGAGTTTCCGAAATACCAGCAAATATTTTTCACACCAAACTTGTTGATACTTGGTGGTAATGATCAGTATACAAATTCCCACTTCTCTCACCAAATTTTGGTCTTCTAGGTTGAAGCGTTCGTCTACAGTAGCAGTTTTTATATTTAGGTTTCTCTCTGTTCTCTCCTATATAGATAGATGAATTTGGAACTCTAAATCAACATGGTTTGTAGTACCTCTTTGAAACTTGACAAAATAACGGAGTTCTAAGATTTGTCTCTATGGTTTGTTTCCTCTTCAAGAAGCCCTAGACACAGACTGTGGAAAAGCACTTTCATTGAGAGTGGTTCCCAAGGTTCTAAGAAATAACGAGTTTCCGAAATACCAGCAAATATTTTTTCACCCAATCTTGATGATACTTGGTGGTCATGATCAGTACACAAATCCCACTTGGCTGACCAAATTTTGTTCTTCTAGGTTGAAGCGTTCGTCTACAGTAGCAGTTTTTATATTTAGGTTTCCCTCTGTTCTCTCCTATATAGAAAGATGGAATTTGGAACTCTAAATCCAACATAATTTGTAGTAGCTCTTTGAAACTTGACAAAATAAAGGAGTTCTCAGTTTTGTCGCTATGGTTTGTTTCTATTCAAGTAGCCCCAGGCACAGACTGTGGAAAAGCACTTTCATTGAGAGGGGTTCCCAAGCTTCTAAGAAATAACGAGTTTCCGAAATACCAGCAAATATTTTTTCCACCAATCTTGATGTTGCTTGGTGGTAATGATCAGTACACAAATCCCACTTGGCTCACCAAATTTTGTTCTTCTAGGTTGAAGTGTTCGTCTACAGTAGCAGTTTTCATATTTAGGTTTCTCTCTGTTCTCTCCTATATAGATGGATGAATTTGGAACTCTAAATCCAACATGGTATGTAGTAGCTCTTTGAAACTTGACAAAATAAAGGAGGTCTCAGATTGTCTCTATGGTTTGTTCCCTCTTCAAGTAGCCCTAGGCACAGACTGTGGAAAAGCACTTTCATTGAGAGGGTTTGCCAAGCTTCTAAGAAATAACGAGTTTCCGAAATATCAGCAAATATTTTTTCACCCATCTTGATGATACTTGGTGGTAATGATCAGTACACAAATTCCACTTGGCTCACCAAATTTTGTTCTTCTAGGTTGAAGCGTTCTTCTACAGTAGCAGTTTTTATATTTAGGTTTCTCTCTGTTCTCTCCTATATAGATAGATGAATTTGGAACTCTAAATCCAACATGGTTTGTAGTAGCTCTTTGAAACTTGACAAAATAAAGGAATTCTCAGTTTTATCTCTATGGTTTGTTTCCTCTTTAAGTAGCCCTAGGCAGAGACTCGGGAAAAGCACTTTCATTGAAAGGGTTTGCCAAGCTTCCAAGAAATAACGAGTTTCGAAATACCAGCAAATATTTTTTCACCCAATCTTGATGATACTTGGTGGTCATGATCAGTACACAAATCCCACTTGGCTCACCAAATTTTGTTCTTCTAGGTTGAAGCGTTCGTCTACAATAGCAGTTTTATATTTAGGTTTCTCTCTGTTCTCTCCTATATAGATAGATGAATTTGGAACTCTAAATCCAACATGGTTTGTAGTAGCTCTTTGAAACTTGACAAAATAAAGGAGGTCTCAGATTTGTCTCTATGGTTTGTTTACTCTTCAAGTAGCCCTAGGCACAGACTGTGGAAAAGCACTTTCATTGAGAGGGGTTGCCAAACTTCTAAGAAATAACGAGTTTCCGAAATACCAGCAAATATTTTTTCACCCAATCTTGATGATACTTGGAGCTAATGATCAGTACACAAATCCCACTTGGCTCACCAAATTTTTGTTCTTCTAGGTTGAAGCGTTCGTCTACAGTAGCAGTTTTTATATTTAGGTTTCCCTCTGTTCTCTCCTATATAGATAGATGAATTTGGAGCTCTAAATCCAACATGGTTTGTAGTAGCTCTTGAAACTTGACAAAATAAAGGAGTTCTCAGTTTTGTCTCTATGGTTTGTTTCTCTTAAAGAAGCCCTAGGCACACACTGTGGAGAGTACTTTCATTGAGATGGGTTGCCAAGCTTCTAAGAAATAAACGAGTTTCCGAAATACCAGCAAATATTTTTTCACACAAACTTGTTGATACTTGGTGGTAATGATCAGTATACAAATCCCACTTCTCTCACCAAATTTTGGTCTTCTAGGTTGAAGCGTTCGTCTACAGTAGCAGTTTTTATATTTAGGTTCTCTCTGTTCTCTCCTATATAGATAGATGAATTTGGAACTCTAAATCCAACATGGTTTGTAGTACCTCTTTGAAACTTGACAAAATAACGGAGTTCTAAGATTTGTCTCTATGGTTTGTTTCCTCTTCAAGAAGCCCTAGACACAGACTGTGGAAAAGCACTTTCATTGAGAGTGGTTCCCAAGGTTCTAAGAAATAACGAGTTTCCGAAATACCAGCAAATATTTTTTCACCCAATCTTGATGATACTTGGTGGTCATGATCAGTACACAAATCCCACTTGGCTGACCAAATTTTGTTCTTCTAGGTTGAAGCGTTCGTCTACAGTAGCAGTTTTTATATTTAGGTTTCCCTCTGTTCTCTCCTATATAGAAAGATGAATTTGGAACTCTAAATCCAACATAATTTGTAGTAGCTCTTTGAAACTTGACAAAATAAAGGAGTTCTCAGTTTTGTCGCTATGGTTTGTTTCCTATTCAAGTAGCCCCAGGCACAGACTGTGGAAAAGCACTTTCATTGAGAGGGGTTCCCAAGCTTCTAAGAAATAACGAGTTTCCGAAATACCAGCAAATATTTTTTCACCCAATCTTGATGATGCTTGGTGGTAATGATCAGTACACAAATCCCACTTGGCTCACCAAATTTTGTTCTTCTAGGTTGAAGTGTTCGTCTACAGTAGCAGTTTTCATATTTAGGTTTCTCTCTGTTCTCTCCTATATAGATGGATGAATTTGGAACTCTAAATCCACAATGGTATGTAGTAGCTCTTTGAAACTTGACAAAATAAAGGAGGTCTCAGATTGTCTCTATGGTTTGTTCCCTCTTCAGTAGCCCTAGGCACAGACTGTGGAAAAGCACTTTCATTGAGAGGGTTTGCCAAGCTTCTAAGAAATAACGAGTTTCCGAAATATCAGCAAATATTTTTTCACCCAATCTTGATGATACTTGGTGGTAATGATCAGTACACAAATTCCACTTGGCTCACCAAATTTTGTTCTTCTAGGTTGAAGCGTTCTTCTACAGTAGCAGTTTTTATATTTAGGTTTCTCTCTGTTCTCTCCTATATAGATAGATGAATTTGGAACTCTAAATCCAACATGGTTTGTAGTAGCTCTTTGAAACTTGACAAAATAAAGAATTCTCAGTTTTATCTCTATGGTTTGTTTCCTCTTTAAGTAGCCCTAGGCAGAGACTCGGGAAAGCACTTTCATTGAAAGGGTTTGCCAAGCTTCCAAGAAATAACGAGTTTCCGAAATACCAGCAAATATTTTTTCACCCAATCTTGATGATACTTGGTGGTCATGATCAGTACACAAATCCCACTTGGCTCACCAAATTTTGTTCTTCTAGGTTGAAGCGTTCGTCTACAATAGCAGTTTTTATATTTAGGTTTCTCTCTGTTCTCTCCTATATAGATAGATGAATTTGGAACTCTAAATCCAACATGGTTTGTAGTAGCTCTTTGAAACTTGACAAAATAAAGGAGGTCTCAGATTTGTCTCTATGGTTTGTTTACTCTTCAAGTAGCCCTAGGCACAGACTGTGGAAAAAGCACTTTCATTGAGAGGGGTTGCCAACTTCTAAGAAATAACGAGTTTCCGAAATACCAGCAAATATTTTTTCACCCAATCTTGATGATACTTGGAGCTAATGATCAGTACACAAATCCCACTTGGCTCACCAAATTTTGTTCTTCTAGGTTGAAGCGTTCGTCTACAGTAGCAGTTTTTATATTTAGGTTTCCCTCTGTTCTCTCCTATATAGATAGATGAATTTGGAGCTCTAAATCCAACATGGTTTGTAGTAGCTCTTTGAAACTTGACAAAATAAAGGAGTTCTCAGTTTTGTCTCTATGGTTTGTTTCCTCTTAAAGAAGCCCTAGGCACACACTGTGGAGAGTACTTTCATTGAGATGGGTTGCCAAGCTTCTAAGAAATAACGAGTTTCCGAAATACCAGCAAATATTTTTTCACACAAACTTGTTGATACTTGGTGGTAATGATCAGTATACAAATCCCACTTCTCTCACCAAATTTTGGTCTTCTAGGTTGAAGCGTTCGTCTACAGTAGCAGTTTTTATATTTAGGTTTCTCTCTGTTCTCTCCTATATAGATAGATGAATTTGGAACTCTAAATCCAACATGGTTTGTAGTACCTCTTTGAAACTTGACAAAATAACGGAGTTCTAAGATTTGTCTCTATGGTTTGTTTCCTCTTCAAGAAGCCCTAGACACAGACTGTGGAAAAACACTTTCATTGAGAGTGGTTCCCAAGGTTCTAAGAAATAACGAGTTTCCGAAATACCAGCAAATATTTTTTTCACCCAATCTGATGATACTTGGTGGTCATGATCAGTACACAAATCCCACTTGGCTCACCAAATTTTGTTCTTCTAGGTTGAAGCGTTCGTCTACAGTAGCAGTTTTCATATTTAGGTTTCTCTCTGTTCTCTCCTATATAGATAGATGATTTTGGAACTCTAAATCCAACATGGTAAGTAGTAGCTCTTTGAAACTTGACAAAATAAAGGAGGTCTCAGATTGTGTCTATGGTTTGTTCCCTCTTCAAGTAGCCCTAGGCACAGACTGTGGAAAAGCACTTTCATTGAGAGGGTTTGCCAAGCTTCTAAGAAATAACGAGTTTCCGAAATATCAGCAAATATTTTTTCACCCAATCTTGATGATACTTGGTGGTAATGATCAGTACACAAATCCCACTTGGCTCACCAAATTTTGTTCTTCTAGGTTGAAGCGTTCTTCTACAGTAGCAGTTTTTATATTTAGGTTTCCCTCTGTTCTCTCCTATATAGATAGATGAATTTGGAACTCTAAATCCAACATGGTTTGTAGTAGCTCTTTGAAACTTGACAAAATAAAGGAGTTCTCAGTTTTGTCTCTATGGTTTGTTTCCTCTTAAAGAAGCCCTAGGCACAGACTGTGGAGAGCACTTTCATTGAGATGGGTTGCCAAGCTTCTAAGAAATAACGAGTTTCCGACATACCAGCAAATATTTTTTCACACAAACTTGTTGATACTTGGTGGTAATGATCAGTATACAAATCCCACTTGGCTCACCAAATTTTGGTCTTCTAGGTTGAAGCGTTCGTCTACAGTAGCAGTTTTTATATTTAGGTTTCTCTCTGTTCTCTCCTATATAGATAGATGAATTTGGAACTCTAAATCCAACATGGTTTGTAGTAGCTCTTTGAAACTTGACAAAATAAAGGAGTTCTCAGATTTGTCTCTATGGTTTGTTTCCTCTTCAAGTAGCCCTAGGCACAGACTGTGGAATAGCACTTTCATTGAGAGGGGTTGCCAAGCTTCTAAGAAATAAGGAGTTTCCGAATACCAGCAAATATTTTTTCACCCAATCTTGATGATACTTGGTGGTAATGATCAGTACACAAATCCCACTTGGCTCACCAAATTTTGTTCTTCTAGGTTGAAGCGTTCGTCTACAATAGCAGTTTTTATATTTAGGTTTCTCTCTGTTCTCTCCTATATAGATAGATGAATTTGGAACTCTAAATCCAACATGGTTTGTAGTAGCTCTTTGAAACTTGACAAAATAAAGGAGGTCTCAGATTTGTCTCTATGGTTTGTTTACTCTTCAAGTAGCCCTAGGCACAGACTGTGGAAAAGCACTTTCATTGAGAGGGGTTGCCAAGCTTCTAAGAAATAACGAGTTTCCGAAATACCAGCAAATATTTTTCACCCAATCTTGATGATACTTGGTGGAAATGATCAGTACACAAATCCCACTTGGCTCATCAAATTTTGTTCTTCTAGGTTGAAGCGTTCGTCTACAGTAGCAGTTTTTATATTTAGGTTTCCCTCTGTTCTCTCCTATACAGATAGATGAATTTGGAACTCTAAATACAACATGGTTTGTAGTAGCTCTTTGAAACGTGACAAAATAAAGGAGTTCTCAGTTTTGTCTCTATGGTTTGTTTCCTCTTCAAGTAGCCTTAGGCACAGACTGTGGAAAGCACTTTCATTGAGATGGGTTGCCAAGCTTCTAAGAAATAACGAGTTTCCGAAATACCAGCAAATATTTTTTTAGACAATCTTGTTGATACTTGGTGGTAATGATCAGTACACAAATCCACTTGGCTCAACAAATTTTGTTCTTCTAGGTTGAAGCGTTCGTCTACAGTAGCAGTTTTTATATTTAGGTTTCCCTCTGTTCTCTCCTATATAGATAGATGAATTTGGAGCTCTAAATCCAACATGGTTTGTAGTAGCTCTTTGAAACTTGACAAAATAAAGGAGGTCTCAGATTTGTCTCTATGGTTTGTTTACTCTTCAAGTAGCCATAGGAACAGACTGTGGAAAAGCACTTTCATTGAGAGGGGTTGCCAAGCTTCTAAGAAATAACGAGTTTCCGAAATACCAGCAAATATTTTTTCACCCAATCTTGATCATACTTGGTGGTCATGATCAGTACACAAATCCCACTTGGCTCACCAAATTTTGTTCTTCTAGGTTGAAGCGTTCGTCTACAGTAGCAGTTTTTATATTTAGGTTTCCCTCTGTTCTCTCCTATATAGATAGATTAATTTGGAACTCTAAATCCAACATGGTTTGTAGTAGCTCTTTGAAACTTGACAAAATAAAGGAGTTCTCAGTTTTGTCTCTATGGTTTGTTTCCTCTTAAAGAAGCCCTAGGCACACACTGTGGAGAGTACTTTCATTGAGATGGGTTGCCAAGCTTCTAAGAAATAACGAGTTTCTGAAATACCAGCAAATATTTTTTCACACAAACTTGTTGATACTTTGTGGTAATGATCAGTATACAAATCCCACTTCTCTCACCAAATTTTGGTCTTCTAGGTTGAAGCGTTCGTCTACAGTAGCAGTTTTTGTATTTAGGTTTCTCTCTGTTCTCTCCTATATAGATAGATGAATTTGGAACTCTAAATCCAACATGGTTTGTAGTACCTCTTTGAAACTTGACAAAATAACGGAGTTCTAAGATTTGTCTCTATGGTTTGTTTCCTCTTCAAGAAGCCCTAGACACAGACTGTGGAAAAGCACTTTCATTGAGAGTGGTTCCCAAGGTTCTAAGAAATAACGAGTTTCCGAAATACCAGCAAATATTTTTTCACCCAATCTTGATGATACTTGGTGGTCATGATCAGTACACAAATCCCACTTGGCTGACCAAATTTTGTTCTTCTAGGTTGAAGCGTTCGTCTACAGTAGCAGTTTTTATATTTAGGTTTCCCTCTGTTCTCTCCTATATAGAAAGATGAATTTGGAACTCTAAATCCAACATAATTTGTAGTAGCTCTTTGAAACTTGACAAAATAAAGGAGTTCTCAGTTTTGTCGCTATGGTTTGTTTCCTATTCAAGTAGCCCCAGGCACAGACTGTGGAAAAGCACTTTCATTGAGAGGGGTTCCCAAGCTTCTAAGAAATAACGAGTTTCCGAAATACCAGCAAATATTTTTTCACCCAATCATGATGATGCTTGGTGGTAATGATCAGTACACAAATCCCACTTGGCTCACCAAATTTTGTTCTTCTAGGTTGAAGCGTTCGTCTACAGTAGCAGTTTTCATATTTAGGTTTCTCTCTGTTCTCTCCTATATAGATGGATGAATTTGGAACTCTAAATCCAACATGGTATGTAGTAGCTCTTTGAAACTTGACAAAATAAAGGAGGTCTCAGATTGTCTCTATGGTTTGTTCCCTCTTCAAGTAGCCCTAGGCACAGACTGTGGAAAAGCACTTTCATTGAGAGGGTTTGCCAAGCTTCTAAGAAATAACGAGTTTCCGAAATATCAGCAAATATTTTTTCACCCAATCTTGATGATACTTGGTGGTAATGATCAGTACACAAATTCCACTTGGCTCACCAAATTTTGTTCTTCTAGGTTGAAGCGTTCTTCTACAGTAGCAGTTTTTATATTTAGGTTTCACCCTGTTCTCTCCTATATAGATAGATGAATTTGGAACTCTAAATCCAACATGGTTTGTAGTAGCTCTTTGAAACTTGACAAAATAAAGGAGTTCTCAGTTTTGTCTCTATGGTTTGTTTCCTCTTAATGAAGCCCTAGGCACAGACTGTGGAGAGCACTTTCATTGAGATGGGTTGCCAAGCTTCTAAGAAATAACGAGTTTCCGACATACCAGCAAATATTTTTTCACACAAACTTGTTGATACTTGGTGGTAATGATCAGTATACAAATCCCACTTGGCTCACCAAATTTTGGTCTTCTAGGTTGAAGCGTTCGTCTACAGTAGCAGTTTTTATATTTAGGTTTCTCTCTGTTCTCTCCTATATAGATAGATGAATTTGGAACTCTAAATCCAACATGGTTTGTAGTAGCTCTTTGAAACTTGACAAAATAAAGGAGTTCTCAGATTTGTCTCTATGGTTTGTTTTCTCTTCAAGTAGCCCTAGGCACAGACTGTGGAAAAGCACTTTCATTGAGAGTTGTTGCCAAGCTTCTAAGAAATAACGAGTTTCCGAAATACCAGCAAATATTTTTTCACCCAATCTTGATGATACTTGGTGGTCATGATCAGTACACAAATCCCACTTGGCTGACCAAATTTTGTTCTTCTAGGTTGAAGCGTTCGTCTACAGTAGCAGTTTTTATATTTAGGTTTCCCTCTGTTCTCTCCTATATAGAAAGATGAATTTGGAACTCTAAATCCAACATGGTTTGTAGTAGCTCTTTGAAACTTGACAAAATAAAGGAATTCTCAGTTTTATCTCTATGGTTTGTTTCCTCTTTAAGTAGCCCTAGGCAGAGACTCGGGAAAAGCACTTTCATTGAAAGGGTTTGCCAAGCTTCCAAGAAATAACGAGTTTCCGAAATACCAGCAAATATTTTTTCACACAATCTTGTTTATACTTGGTGGTAATGATCAGTACACAAATCCCACTTGGCTCACCAAATTTTGTTCTTCTAGGTTGAAGCGTTCGTCTACAATAGCAGTTTTTATATTTAGGTTTCTCTCTGTTCTCTCCTATATAGATAGATGAATTTGGAACTCTAAATCCAACATGGTTTGTAGTAGCTCTTTGAAACTTGACAAAATAAAGGAGGTCTCAGATTTGTCTCTATGGTTTGTTTACTCTTCAAGTAGCCCTAGGCACAGACTGTGGAAAAGCACTTTCATTGAGAGGGGTTGCCAAACTTCTAAGAAATAACGATTTTCCGAAATACCAGCAAATATTTTTTCACCCAATCTTGATGATACTTGGTGGTAATGATCAGTACACAAATCCCACTTGGCTCACCAAATTTTGTTCTTCTAGGTTGAAGCGTTCGTCTACAGTAGCAGTTTTTATATTTAGGTTTCCCTCTGTTCTTTCCTATATAGATAGATGAATTTGGAGCTCTAAATCCAACATGGTTTGTAGTAGCTCTTTGAAACTTGACAAAATAAAGGAGTTCTCAGTTTTTTCTGTATGGTTTGTTTCCTCTTAAAGAAGCCCTAGGCACAGACTGTGGAAAAGAACTTTCATTGAGAGGGGTTGCCAAGCTTCTAAGAAATAACGAGTTTCCGAAATACCAGCAAATATTTTTTCACACAATCTTGTTGATACTTGGTGGTAATGATCAGTATACAAATCCCACTTGGCTCACCAAATTTTGGTCTTCTAGGTTGAAGCGTTCGTCTACAGTAGCAGTTTTTATATTTAGGTTTCTCTCTGTTCTCTCCTATATAGATAGATGAATTTGGATCTCTAAATCCAACATGGTTTGTAGTAGCTCTTTGAAACTTGACAAAATAAAGGAGTTCTCAGATTTGTCTCTATGGTTTGTTTCCTCTTCAAGTAGCCCTAGGCACAGACTGTGGAAAACACTTTCATTGAGAGGGGTTCCCAAGCTTCTAAGAAATAACGAGTTTCCGAAATACCAGCAAATATTTTTTCACCCAATCTTGATCATACTTGGTGGTCATGATCAGTACAGAAATCCCACTTGGCTCACCAAATTTTGTTCTTCTAGGTTGAAGCGTTCGTCTACAGTAGCAGTTTTTATATTTAGGTTTCACTCTGTTCTCTCATATATAGATAGATGAATTTGGAACTCTAAATCCAACATGGTTTGTAGTAGCTCTTTGAAACTTGACAAAATAAAGGAGTTCTCAGTTTTGTCGCTATGGTTTGTTTCCTCTTCAAGTAGCCCCAGGCACAGACTGTGGAAAGCACTTTCATTGAGATGGGTTGCCAAGCTTCTAAGAAATAACGAGTTTCCGAAATACCAGCAAATATTTTTTCACCCAATCTTGATGATACTTGGTGGTAATGATCAGTACACAAATCCCACTTGGCTCACCAAATTTTGTTCTTCTAGGTTGAAGCGTTCGTCTACAGTAGCAGTTTTTATATTTAGGTTTCACTCTGTTCTCTCATATATAGATAGATGAATTTGGAACTCTAAATCCAACATGGTTTGTAGTAGCTCTTTGAAACTTGACAAAATAAAGGAATTCTCAGTTTTATCTCTATGGTTTGTTTCCTCTTTAAGTAGCCCTAGGCAGAGACTCGGGAAAAGCACTTTCATTGAAAGGGTTTGCCAAGCTTCCAAGAAATAACGAGTTTCCGAAATACCAGCAAATATTTTTTCACCCAATCTTGATGATACTTGGTGGTCATGATCAGTACACAAATCCCACTTGGCTCACCAAATTTTGTTCTTCTAGGTTGAAGCGTTCGTCTACAGTAGCAGTTTTCATATTTAGGTTTCTCTCTGTTCTCTCCTATATAGATAGATGATTTTGGAACTCTAAATCCAACATGGTATGTAGTAGCTCTTTGAAACTTGACAAAATAAAGGAGGTCTCAGATTGTGTCTATGGTTTGTTCCCTCTTCAAGTAGCCCTAGGCACAGACTGTGGAAAAGCACTTTCATTGAGAGGGTTTGCCAAGCTTCTAAGAAATAACGAGTTTCCGAAATATCAGCAAATATTTTTTCACCCAATCTTGATGATACTTGGTGGTAATGATCAGTACACAAATCCCACTTGGCTCACCAAATTTTGTTCTTCTAGGTTGAAGCGTTCTTCTACAGTAGCAGTTTTTATATTTAGGTTTCCCTCTGTTCTCTCCTATATAGATAGATGAATTTGGAACTCTAAATCCAACATGGTTTGTAGTAGCTCTTTGAAACTTGACAAAATAAAGGAGTTCTCAGTTTTGTCTCTATGGTTTGTTTCCTCTTAAAGAAGCCCTAGGCACAGACTGTGGAGAGCACTTTCATTGAGATGGGTTGCCAAGCTTCTAAGAAATAACGAGTTTCCGACATACCAGCAAATATTTTTTCACACAAACTTGTTGATACTTGGTGGTAATGATCAGTATACAAATCCCACTTGGCTCACCAAATTTTGGTCTTCTAGGTTGAAGCGTTCGTCTACAGTAGCAGTTTTTATATTTAGGTTTCTCTCTGTTCTCTCCTATATAGATAGATGAATTTGGAACTCTAAATCCAACATGGTTTGTAGTAGCTCTTTGAAACTTGACAAAATAAAGGAGTTCTCAGATTTGTCTCTATGGTTTGTTTCCTCTTCAAGTAGCCCTAGGCACAGACTGTGGAATAGCACTTTCATTGAGAGGGGTTGCCAAGCTTCTAAGAAATAAGGAGTTTCCGAATACCAGCAAATATTTTTTCACCCAATCTTGATGATACTTGGTGGTAATGATCAGTACACAAATCCCACTTGGCTCACCAAATTTTGTTCTTCTAGGTTGAAGCGTTCGTCTACAATAGCAGTTTTTATATTTAGGTTTCTCTCTGTTCTCTCCTATATAGATAGATGAATTTGGAACTCTAAATCCAACATGGTTTGTAGTAGCTCTTTGAAACTTGACAAAATAAAGGAGGTCTCAGATTTGTCTCTATGGTTTGTTTACTCTTCAAGTAGCCCTAGGCACAGACTGTGGAAAAGCACTTTCATTGAGAGGGGTTGCCAAGCTTCTAAGAAATAACGAGTTTCCGAAATACCAGCAAATATTTTTTCACCCAATCTTGATGATACTTGGTGGTAATGATCAGTACACAAATCCCACTTGGCTCATCAAATTTTGTTCTTCTAGGTTGAAGCGTTCGTCTACAGTAGCAGTTTTTATATTTAGGTTTCCCTCTGTTCTCTCCTATACAGATAGATGAATTTGGAACTCTAAATACAACATGGTTTGTAGTAGCTCTTTGAAACGTGACAAAATAAAGGAGTTCTCAGTTTTGTCTCTATGGTTTGTTTCCTCTTCAAGTAGCCTTAGGCACAGACTGTGGAAAGCACTTTCATTGAGATGGGTTGCCAAGCTTCTAAGAAATAACGAGTTTCCGAAATACCAGCAAATATTTTTTTAGACAATCTTGTTGATACTTGGTGGTAATGATCAGTACACAAATCCCACTTGGCTCAACAAATTTTGTTCTTCTAGGTTGAAGCGTTCGTCTACAGTAGCAGTTTTTATATTTAGGTTTCCCTCTGTTCTCTCCTATATAGATAGATGAATTTGGAGCTCTAAATCCAACATGGTTTGTAGTAGCTCTTTGAAACTTGACAAAATAAAGGAGGTCTCAGATTTGTCTCTATGGTTTGTTTACTCTTCAAGTAGCCATAGGAACAGACTGTGGAAAAGCACTTTCATTGAGAGGGGTTGCCAAGCTTCTAAGAAATAACGAGTTTCCGAAATACCAGCAAATATTTTTTCACCCAATCTTGATCATACTTGGTGGTCATGATCAGTACACAAATCCCACTTGGCTCACCAAATTTTGTTCTTCTAGGTTGAAGCGTTCGTCTACAGTAGCAGTTTTTATATTTAGGTTTCCCTCTGTTCTCTCCTATATAGATAGATTAATTTGGAACTCTAAATCCAACATGGTTTGTAGTAGCTCTTTGAAACTTGACAAAATAAAGGAGTTCTCAGTTTTGTCTCTATGGTTTGTTTCCTCTTAAAGAAGCCCTAGGCACACACTGTGGAGAGTACTTTCATTGAGATGGGTTGCCAAGCTTCTAAGAAATAACGAGTTTCTGAAATACCAGCAAATATTTTTTCACACAAACTTGTTGATACTTTGTGGTAATGATCAGTATACAAATCCCACTTCTCTCACCAAATTTTGGTCTTCTAGGTTGAAGCGTTCGTCTACAGTAGCAGTTTTTGTATTTAGGTTTCTCTCTGTTCTCTCCTATATAGATAGATGAATTTGGAACTCTAAATCCAACATGGTTTGTAGTACCTCTTTGAAACTTGACAAAATAACGGAGTTCTAAGATTTGTCTCTATGGTTTGTTTCCTCTTCAAGAAGCCCTAGACACAGACTGTGGAAAAGCACTTTCATTGAGAGTGGTTCCCAAGGTTCTAAGAAATAACGAGTTTCCGAAATACCAGCAAATATTTTTTCACCCAATCTTGATGATACTTGGTGGTCATGATCAGTACACAAATCCCACTTGGCTGACCAAATTTTGTTCTTCTAGGTTGAAGCGTTCGTCTACAGTAGCAGTTTTTATATTTAGGTTTCCCTCTGTTCTCTCCTATATAGAAAGATGAATTTGGAACTCTAAATCCAACATAATTTGTAGTAGCTCTTTGAAACTTGACAAAATAAAGGAGTTCTCAGTTTTGTCGCTATGGTTTGTTTCCTATTCAAGTAGCCCCAGGCACAGACTGTGGAAAAGCACTTTCATTGAGAGGGGTTCCCAAGCTTCTAAGAAATAACGAGTTTCCGAAATACCAGCAAATATTTTTTCACCCAATCTTGATGATGCTTGGTGGTAATGATCAGTACACAAATCCCACTTGGCTCACCAAATTTTGTTCTTCTAGGTTGAAGCGTTCGTCTACAGTAGCAGTTTTCATATTTAGGTTTCTCTCTGTTCTCTCCTATATAGATGGATGAATTTGGAACTCTAAATCCAACATGGTATGTAGTAGCTCTTTGAAACTTGACAAAATAAAGGAGGTCTCAGATTGTCTCTATGGTTTGTTCCCTCTTCAAGTAGCCCTAGGCACAGACTGTGGAAAAGCACTTTCATTGAGAGGGTTTGCCAAGCTTCTAAGAAATAACGAGTTTCCGAAATATCAGCAAATATTTTTTCACCCAATCTTGATGATACTTGGTGGTAATGATCAGTACACAAATTCCACTTGGCTCACCAAATTTTGTTCTTCTAGGTTGAAGCGTTCTTCTACAGTAGCAGTTTTTATATTTAGGTTTCACCCTGTTCTCTCCTATATAGATAGATGAATTTGGAACTCTAAATCCAACATGGTTTGTAGTAGCTCTTTGAAACTTGACAAAATAAAGGAGTTCTCAGTTTTGTCTCTATGGTTTGTTTCCTCTTAATGAAGCCCTAGGCACAGACTGTGGAGAGCACTTTCATTGAGATGGGTTGCCAAGCTTCTAAGAAATAACGAGTTTCCGACATACCAGCAAATATTTTTTCACACAAACTTGTTGATACTTGGTGGTAATGATCAGTATACAAATCCCACTTGGCTCACCAAATTTTGGTCTTCTAGGTTGAAGCGTTCGTCTACAGTAGCAGTTTTTATATTTAGGTTTCTCTCTGTTCTCTCCTATATAGATAGATGAATTTGGAACTCTAAATCCAACATGGTTTGTAGTAGCTCTTTGAAACTTGACAAAATAAAGGAGTTCTCAGATTTGTCTCTATGGTTTGTTTTCTCTTCAAGTAGCCCTAGGCACAGACTGTGGAAAAGCACTTTCATTGAGAGTTGTTGCCAAGCTTCTAAGAAATAACGAGTTTCCGAAATACCAGCAAATATTTTTTCACCCAATCTTGATGATACTTGGTGGTCATGATCAGTACACAAATCCCACTTGGCTGACCAAATTTTGTTCTTCTAGGTTGAAGCGTTCGTCTACAGTAGCAGTTTTTATATTTAGGTTTCCCTCTGTTCTCTCCTATATAGAAAGATGAATTTGGAACTCTAAATCCAACATGGTTTGTAGTAGCTCTTTGAAACTTGACAAAATAAAGGAATTCTCAGTTTTATCTCTATGGTTTGTTTCCTCTTTAAGTAGCCCTAGGCAGAGACTCGGGAAAAGCACTTTCATTGAAAGGGTTTGCCAAGCTTCCAAGAAATAACGAGTTTCCGAAATACCAGCAAATATTTTTTCACACAATCTTGTTTATACTTGGTGGTAATGATCAGTACACAAATCCCACTTGGCTCACCAAATTTTGTTCTTCTAGGTTGAAGCGTTCGTCTACAATAGCAGTTTTTATATTTAGGTTTCTCTCTGTTCTCTCCTATATAGATAGATGAATTTGGAACTCTAAATCCAACATGGTTTGTAGTAGCTCTTTGAAACTTGACAAAATAAAGGAGGTCTCAGATTTGTCTCTATGGTTTGTTTACTCTTCAAGTAGCCCTAGGCACAGACTGTGGAAAAGCACTTTCATTGAGAGGGGTTGCCAAACTTCTAAGAAATAACGATTTTCCGAAATACCAGCAAATATTTTTTCACCCAATCTTGATGATACTTGGTGGTAATGATCAGTACACAAATCCCACTTGGCTCACCAAATTTTGTTCTTCTAGGTTGAAGCGTTCGTCTACAGTAGCAGTTTTTATATTTAGGTTTCCCTCTGTTCTTTCCTATATAGATAGATGAATTTGGAGCTCTAAATCCAACATGGTTTGTAGTAGCTCTTTGAAACTTGACAAAATAAAGGAGTTCTCAGTTTTTTCTGTATGGTTTGTTTCCTCTTAAAGAAGCCCTAGGCACAGACTGTGGAAAAGAACTTTCATTGAGAGGGGTTGCCAAGCTTCTAAGAAATAACGAGTTTCCGAAATACCAGCAAATATTTTTTCACACAATCTTGTTGATACTTGGTGGTAATGATCAGTATACAAATCCCACTTGGCTCACCAAATTTTGGTCTTCTAGGTTGAAGCGTTCGTCTACAGTAGCAGTTTTTATATTTAGGTTTCTCTCTGTTCTCTCCTATATAGATAGATGAATTTGGATCTCTAAATCCAACATGGTTTGTAGTAGCTCTTTGAAACTTGACAAAATAAAGGAGTTCTCAGATTTGTCTCTATGGTTTGTTTCCTCTTCAAGTAGCCCTAGGCACAGACTGTGGAAAACACTTTCATTGAGAGGGGTTCCCAAGCTTCTAAGAAATAACGAGTTTCCGAAATACCAGCAAATATTTTTTCACCCAATCTTGATCATACTTGGTGGTCATGATCAGTACAGAAATCCCACTTGGCTCACCAAATTTTGTTCTTCTAGGTTGAAGCGTTCGTCTACAGTAGCAGTTTTTATATTTAGGTTTCACTCTGTTCTCTCATATATAGATAGATGAATTTGGAACTCTAAATCCAACATGGTTTGTAGTAGCTCTTTGAAACTTGACAAAATAAAGGAGTTCTCAGTTTTGTCGCTATGGTTTGTTTCCTCTTCAAGTAGCCCCAGGCACAGACTGTGGAAAGCACTTTCATTGAGATGGGTTGCCAAGCTTCTAAGAAATAACGAGTTTCCGAAATACCAGCAAATATTTTTTCACCCAATCTTGATGATACTTGGTGGTAATGATCAGTACACAAATCCCACTTGGCTCACCAAATTTTGTTCTTCTAGGTTGAAGCGTTCGTCTACAGTAGCAGTTTTTATATTTAGGTTTCACTCTGTTCTCTCATATATAGATAGATGAATTTGGAACTCTAAATCCAACATGGTTTGTAGTAGCTCTTTGAAACTTGACAAAATAAAGGAATTCTCAGTTTTATCTCTATGGTTTGTTTCCTCTTTAAGTAGCCCTAGGCAGAGACTCGGGAAAAGCACTTTCATTGAAAGGGTTTGCCAAGCTTCCAAGAAATAACGAGTTTCCGAAATACCAGTAAATATTTTTTCACACAATCTTGTTTATACTTGGTGGTAATGATCAGTACACAAATCCCACTTGGCTCACCAAATTTTGTTCTTCTAGGTTGAAGCGTTCGTCTACAATAGCAGTTTTTATATTTAGGTTTCTCTCTGTTCTCTCCTATATAGATAGATGAATTTGGAACTCTAAATCCAACATGGTTTGTAGTAGCTCTTTGAAACTTGACAAAATAAAGGAGGTCTCAGATTTGTCTCTATGGTTTGTTTACTCTTCAAGTAGCCCTAGGCACAGACTGTGGAAAAGCACTTTCATTGAGAGGGGTTGCCAAGCTTCTAAGAAATAACGAGTTTCCGAAATACCAGCAAATATTTTTTCACCCAATCTTGATGATACTTGGTGGTAATGATCAGTACACAAATCCCACTTGGCTCACCAAATTTTGTTCTTCTAGGTTGAAGCGTTCGTCTACAGTAGCAGTTTTTATATTTAGGTTTCCCTCTGTTCTCTCCTATATAGATAGATGAATTTGGAGCTCCAAATCCAACATGGTTTGTAGTAGCTCTTTGAAACTTGACAAAATAAAGGAGTTCTCAGTTTTTTCTCTATGGTTTGTTTCCTCTTAAAGAAGCCCTAGGCACAGACTGTGGAGAGCACTTTCATTGAGATGGGTTGCCAAGCTTCTAAGAAATAACGAGTTTCCGAAATACCAGCAAATATTTTATCACACAATCTTGTTGATACTTGGTGGTAATGATCAGTATACAAATCCCACTTGGCTCACCAAATTTTGGTCTTCTAGGTTGAAGCGTTCGTCTACAGTAGCAGTTTTTATATTTAGGTTTCTCTCTGTTCTCTCCTATATAGATAGATGAATTTGGATCTCTAAATCCAACATGGTTTGTAGTAGCTCTTTGAAACTTGATAAAATAAAGGAGTTCTCAGATTTGTCTCTATGGTTTGTTTCCTCTTCAAGTAGCCCTAGGCACAGACTGGGGAAAACACTTTCATTGAGAGGGGTTCCCAAGCTTCTAAGAAATAACGAGTTTCTGAAATACCAGCAAATATTTTTTCACCCAATCTTGATCATACTTGGTGGTCATGATCAGTACAGAAATCCCACTTGGCTCACCAAATTTTGTTCTTCTAGGTTGAAGCGTTCGTCTACACTAGCAGTTTTTATATTTAGGTTTCACTCTGTTCTCTCATATGTAGATAGATGAATTTGGAACTCTAAATCCAACATGGTTTGTAGTAGCTCTTTGAAACTTGACAAAATAAAGGAGTTCTCAGTTTTGTCGCTATGGTTTGTTTCCTCTTCAAGTAGCCCCAGGCACAGACTGTGGAAAGCACTTTCATTGAGATGGGTTGCCAAGCTTCTAAGAAATAACGAGTTTCCGAAATACCAGCAAATATTTTTTCACCCAATCTTGATGATACTTGGTGGTAATGAACAGTACACAAATCCCACTTGGCTCACCAAATTTTGTTCTCTAGGTTGAAGCGTTCGACTACAGTAGCAGTTTTTATATTTAGGTTTCACTCTGTTCTCTCCTATATAGATAGATGAATTTGGAACTCTAAATCCAACATGGTTTGTAGTAGCTCTTTGAAACTTGACAAAATAAAGGAATTCTCAGTTTTATCTCTATGGTTTGTTTCCTCTTTAAGTTGCCCTAGGCAGAGACTCGGGAAAAGCACTTTCATTGAAAGGGTTTGCCAAGCTTCCAAGAAATAACGAGTTTCCGAAATACCAGCAAATATTTTTTCACACAATCTTGTTTATACTTGGTGGTAATGATCAGTACACAAATCCCACTTGGCTCACCAAATTTTGTTCTTCTAGGTTGAAGCGTTCGTCTACAATAGCAGTTTTTATATTTAGGTTTCTCTCTGTTCTCTCCTATATAGATAGATGAATTTGGAACTCTAAATCCAACATGGTTTGTAGTAGCTCTTTGAAACTTGACAAAATAAAGGAGGTCTCAGATTTGTCTCTATGGTTTGTTTACTCTTCAAGTAGCCCTAGGCACAGACTGTGGAAAAGCACTTTCATTGAGAGGGGTTGCCAAACTTCTAAGAAATAACGAGTTTCCGAAATACCAGCAAATATTTTTTCACCCAATCTTGATGATACTTGGTGGTAATGATCAGTACACAAATCCCACTTGGCTCACGAAATTTTGTTCTTCTAGGGTGAAGCGTTCGTCTACAGTAGCAGTTTTTATATTTAGGTTTCCCTCTGTTCTCTCCTATATAGATAGATGAATTTGGAGCTCTAAATCCAACATGGTTTGTAGTAGCTCTTTGAAACTTGACAAAATAAAGGAGTTCTCAGTTTTTTCTGTATGGTTTGTTTCCTCTTAAAGAAGCCCTAGGCACAGACTGTGGAAAAGAACTTTCATTGAGAGGGGTTGCCAAGCTTCTAAGAAATAACGAGTTTCCGAAATACCAGCAAATATTTTTTCACACAATCTTGTTGATACTTGGTGGTAATGATCAGTATACAAATCCCACTTGGCTCACCAAATTTTGGTCTTCTAGGTTGAAGCGTTCGTCTACAGTAGCAGTTTTTATATTTAGGTTTCTCTCAGTTCTCTCCTATATAGATAGATGAATTTGGATCTCTAAATCCAACATGGTTTGTAGTAGCTCTTTGAAACTTGATAAAATAAAGGAGTTCTCAGATTTGTCTCTATGGTTTGTTTCCTCTTCAAGTAGCCCTAGGCACAGACTGTGGAAAACACTTTCATTGAGAGGGGTTCCCAAGCTTCTAAGAAATAACGAGTTTCCGAAATACCAGCAAATATTTTTTCACCCAATCTTGATCATACTTGGTGGTCATGATCAGTACAGAAATCCCACTTGGCTCACCAAATTTTGTTCTTCTAGGTTGAAGCGTTCGTCTACAGTAGCAGTTTTTATATTTAGGTTTCACTCTGTTCTCTCATATATAGATAGATGAATTTGGAACTCTAAATCCAACATGGTTTGTAGTAGCTCTTTGAAACTTGACAAAATAAAGGAGTTCTCAGTTTTGTCGCTATGGTATGTTTCCTCTTCAAGTAGCCCCAGGCACAGACTGTGGAAAGCACTTTCATTGAGATGGGTTGCCAAGCTTCTAAGAAATAACGAGTTTCCGAAATACCAGCAAATATTTTTTCACCCAATCTTGATGATACTTGGTGGTAATGAACAGTACACAAATCCCACTTGGCTCACCAAATTTTGTTCTCTAGGTTGAAGCGTGCGACTACAGTAGCAGTTTTTATATTTAGGTTTCTCTCTGTTCTCTCATATATAGATAGATGAATTTGGAACTCTAAATCCAACATGGTTTGTAGTAGCTATTTGAAACTTGACAAAATGAAGGAATTCTCAGTTTTATTCTCTATGGTTTGTTTCCTCTTTAAGTAGCCCTAGGCAGAGACTTGGGAAAAGCACTTTAATTGAAAGGGGTTTCCAAGCTTCCAAGAAATAACGAGTTTCCGAAAATACCAGCAAATATTTTTTCACACAATCTAGTTGATACTTGGTGGTAATGATCAGTACACAAATCCCACTTGGCTCACCAAATTTTGTTCTTCTAGGTTGAAGCGTTCGTCTACAGTAGCAGTTTTCATATTTAGGTTTCTCTCTGTTCTCTCCTATATAGATGATGAATTTGGAACTCTAAATCCAACATGGTATGTAGTAGCTCTTTGAAACTTGACAAAATAAAGGAGGTCTCAGATTGTCTCTATGGTTTGTTCCCTCTTCAAGTAGCCCTAGGCACAGACTGTGGAAAAGCACTTTCATTGAGAGGGTTTGCCAAGCTTCTAAGAAATAACGAGTTTCCGAAATATCAGCAAATATTTTTTCACCCAATCTTGATGATACTTGGTGGTAATGATCAGTACACAAATCCCACTTGGCTCACCAAATTTTGTTCTTCTAGGTTGAAGCGTTCTTCTACAGTAGCAGTTTTTATATTTAGGTTTCCTCTGTTCTCTCCTATATAGATAGATGAATTTGGAACTCTAAATCCAACATGGTTTGTAGTAGCTCTTTGAAACTTGACAAAATAAAGGAGTTCTCAGTTTTGTCTCTATGGTTTGTTTCCTCTTAAAGAAGCCCTAGGCACAGACTGTGGAGAGCACTTTCATTGAGATGGGTTGCCAAGCTTCTAAGAAATAACGAGTTTCCGACATACCAGCAAATATTTTTTCACACAAACTTGTTGATACTTGGTGGTAATGATCAGTATACAAATCCCACTTCTCTCACCAAATTTTGGTCTTCTAGGTTGAAGCGTTCGTCTACAGTAGCAGTTTTTATATTAGGTTTCTCTCTGTTCTCTCCTATATAGATAGATGAATTTGGAACTCTAAATCCAACATGGTTTGTAGTAGCTCTTTGAAACTTGACAAAATAAAGGAGTTCTAAGATTTGTCTCTATGGTTTGTTTCCTCTTCAAGAAGCCCTAGACACAGACTGTGGGAAAAGCACTTTCATTGAGAGTGGTTCCAAGGTTCTAAGAAAATAACGAGTTTCCGAATACCAGCAAATATTTTTTCCACCCAATCTTGATGATACTTGGTGGTCATGATCAGTACACAAATCCCACTTGGCTTACCAAATTTTGTTCTTCTAGGTTGAAGCGTTCGTCTACAGTAGCAGTTTTTATATTTAGGTTTCCCTCTGTTCTCTCCTATATAGAAAGATGAATTTGGAACTCTAATCCAACATAATTTGTAATAGCTCTTTGAAACTTGACAAAATAAAGGAGTTCTCAGTTTTGTCGCTATGGTTTGTTTCCTATTCAAGTAGCCCCAGGCACAGACTGTGGAAAAGCACTTTCATTGAGAGGGGTTCCCAAGCTTCTAAGAAATAAAGAGTTTCCGAAATACCAGCAAATATTTTTTCACCCAATCTTGATGATGCTTGGTGGTAATGATCAGTACACAAATCCCACATGGCTCACCAAATTTTGTTCTTCTAGGTTGAAGCGTTCGTCTACAGTAGCAGTTTTCATATTTAGGTTTCTCTCTGTTCTCTCGTATATAGATACATGAATTTGGAACTCTAAATCCAACATGGTATGTAGTAGCTCTTTGAAACTTGACAAAATAAAGGAGGTCTCAGATTGTCTCTATGGTTTGTTCCCTCTTCAAGTAGCCCTAGGCACAGACTGTGGAAAAGCACTTTCATTGAGAGGGTTTGCCAAGCTTCTAAGAAATAACGAGTTTCCGAAATATCAGCAAATATTTTTTCACCCATCTTGATGATACTTGGTGGTAATGATCAGTACACAAATCCCACTTGGCTCACAAATTTTGTTCTTCTAGGTTGAAGCATTCTTCTACAGTACAGTTTTTATATTTAGGTTTCCCTCTGTTCTCTCCTATATATATAGATGAATTTGGAACTCTAAATCCAACATGGTTTGTAGTAGCTCTTTGAAACTTGACAAAATAAAGGAGTTCTCAGTTTTGTCTCTATGGTTTGTTTCCTCTTAAAGAAGCCCTAGGCACAGACTGTGGAGAGCACTTTCATTGAGATGGGTTGCCAAGCTTCTAAGAAATAACGAGTTTCCGACATACCAGCAAATATTTTTTCACACAAACTTGTTGATACTTGGTGGTAATGATCAGTATACAAATCCCACTTGGCTCACCAAATTTTGGTCTTCTAGGTGAAGCGTTCGTCTACAGTAGCAGTTTTTATATTTAGGTTTTCTCTGTTCTCTCCTATATAGATAGATGAATTTGGAACTCTAAATCCAACATGGTTTGTAGTAGCTCTTTGAAACTTGACAAAATAAAGGAGTTCTCAGATTTGTCTCTATGGTTTGTTTCCTCTTCAAGTAGCCCTAGGCACAGACTGTGGAAAAGCACTTTCATTGAGAGGGGTTCCCAAGCTTCTAAGAAATAACGAGTTTCCGAAATACCAGCAAATATTTTTTCACCCAATCTTGATGATACTTGGTGGTCATGATCAGTACACAAATCCCACTTGGCTCACCAAATTTTGTTCTTCTAGGTTGAAGCGTTCGTCTACAGTAGCAGTTTTTATATTTAGGTTTCACTCTGTTCTCTCATATATAGATAGATGAATTTGGAACTCTAAATCCAACATGGTTTCTAGTAGCTCTTTGAAACTTGACAAAATAAAGGAGTTCTCAGTTTTGTCGCTATGGTTTGTTTCCTCTTCAAGTAGCCCAGGCACAGACTGTGGAAAGCACTTTCATTGAGATGGGTTTCCAAGCTTCTAAGAAATAACGAGTTTCCGAAATACCAGCAAATATTTTTTCACCCAATCTTGATGATACTTGGTGGTAATGATCAGTACACAAATCCCACTTGGCTCACCAAATTTTGTTCTTCTAGGTTGAAGCGTTCGTCTACAGTAGCAGTTTTTATATTTAGGTTTCACTCTGTTCTCTCATATATAGATAGATGAATTTGGAACTCTAATCCAACATGGTTTGTAGTAGCTCTTTGAAACTTGACAAAATAAAGGAATTCTCAGTTTTATCTCTATGGTTTGTTTCCTCTTTAAGTAGCCCTAGGCAGAGACTCGGGAAAAGCACTTTCATTGAAAGGGTTTGCCAAGCTTCCAAGAAATAACGAGTTTCCGAAATACCAGTAAATATTTTTTCACACAATCTTGTTTATACTTGGTGGTAATGATCAGTACACAAATCCCACTTGGCTCACCAAATTTTGGTCTTCTAGGTTGAAGCGTTCGTCTACAGTAGCAGTTTTTATATTTAGGTTTCTCTCTGTTCTCTCCTATATAGATAGATGAATTTGGAACTCTAAATCCAACATGGTTTGTAGTAGCTCTTTGAAACTTGACAAAATAAGGAGGTCTCAGATTTGTCTCTATGGTTTGTTTACTCTTCAAGTAGCCCTAGGCACAGACTGTGGAAAAGCACTTTCACTGAGAGGGGTTGCCAAACTTCTAAGAAATAACGAGTTTCCGAAATACCAGCAAATATTTTTTCACCCAATCTTGATGATACTTGGTGGTAATGATCAGTACACAAATCCCACTTGGCTCACCAAATTTTGTTCTTCTAGGTTGAAGCGTTCGTCTACAGTAGCAGTTTTTATATTTAGGTTTCCCTCTGTTCTCTCCTATATAGATAGATGAATTTGGAGCTCTAAATCCAACATGGTTTGTAGTAGCTCTTTGAAACTTGACAAAATAAAGGAGTTCTCAGTTTTTTCTGTATGGTTTGTTTCCTCTTAAAGAAGCCCTAGGCACAGACTGTGGAAAAGAACTTTCATTGAGAGGGGTTGCCAAGCTTCTAAGAAATAACGAGTTTCCGAAATCCAGCAAATATTTTTCACACAATCTTGTTGATACTTGGTGGTAATGATCAGTATACAAATCCCACTTGGCTCACCAAATTTTGGTCTTCTAGGTTGAAGCGTTCGTCTACAGTAGCAGTTTTTATATTTAGGTTTCTCTCTGTTCTCTCCTATATAGATAGATGAATTTGGATCTCTAAATCCAACATGGTTTGTAGTAGCTCTTTGAAACTTGACAAAATAAAGGAGTTCTCAGATTTGTCTCTATGGTTTGTTTCCTCTTCAAGTAGCCCTAGGCACAGACTGTGGAAAACACTTTCATTGAGAGGGGTTCCCAAGCTTCTAAGAAATAACGAGTTTCCGAAATACCAGCAAATATTTTTTCACCCAATCTTGATCATACTTGGTGGTCATGATCAGTACAGAAATCCCACTTGGCTCACCAAATTTTGTTCTTCTAGGTTGAAGCGTTCGTCTACAGTAGCAGTTTTTATATTTAGGTTTCACTCTGTTCTCTCATATATAGATAGATGAATTTGGAACTCTAAATCCAACATGGTTTCTAGTAGCTCTTTGAAACTTGACAAAATAAAGGAGTTCTCAGTTTTGTCGCTATGGTTTGTTTCCTCTTCAAGTAGCCCCAGGCACAGACTGTGGAAAGCACTTTCATTGAGATGGGTTTCCAAGCTTCTAAGAAATAACGAGTTTCCGAAATACCAGCAAATATTTTTTCACCCAATCTTGATGATACTTGGTGGTAATGATCAGTACACAAATCCCACTTGGCTCACCAAATTTTGTTCTTCTAGGTTGAAGCGTTCGTCTACAGTAGCAGTTTTTATATTTAGGTTTCACTCTGTTCTCTCATATATAGATAGATGAATTTGGAACTCTAAATCCAACATGGTTTGTAGTAGCTCTTTGAAACTTGACAAAATAAAGGAATTCTCAGTTTTATCTCTATGGTTTGTTTCCTCTTTAAGTAGCCCTAGGCAGAGACTCGGGAAAAGCACTTTCATTGAAAGGGTTTGCCAAGCTTCCAAGAAATAACGAGTTTCCGAAATACCAGTAAATATTTTTTCACACAATCTTGTTTATACTTGGTGGTATGATCAGTACACAAATCCCACTTGGCTCACCAAATTTTGGTCTTCTAGGTTGAAGCGTTCGTCTACAGTAGCAGTTTTTATATTTAGGTTTCTCTCTGTTCTCTCCTATATAGATAGATGAATTTGGAACTCTAAATCCAACATGGTTTGTAGTAGCTCTTTGAAACTTGACAAAATAAAGGAGGTCTCAGATTTGTCTCTATGGTTTGTTTACTCTTCAAGTAGCCCTAGGCACAGACTGTGGAAAAGCACTTTCACTGAGAGGGGTTGCCAAACTTCTAAGAAATAACGAGTTTCCGAAATACCAGCAAATATTTTTTCACCCAATCTTGATGATACTTGGTGGTAATGATCAGTACACAAATCCCACTTGGCTCACCAAATTTTGTTCTTCTAGGTTGAAGCGTTCGTCTACAGTAGCAGTTTTTATATTTAGGTTTCCCTCTGTTCTCTCCTATATAGATAGATGAATTTGGAGCTCTAAATCCAACATGGTTTGTAGTAGCTCTTTGAAACTTGACAAAATAAAGGAGTTCTCAGTTTTTTCTGTATGGTTTGTTTCCTCTTAAAGAAGCCCTAGGCACAGACTGTGGAAAAGAACTTTCATTGAGAGGGGTTGCCAAGCTTCTAAGAAATAACGAGTTTCCGAAATACCAGCAAATATTTTTTCACACAATCTTGTTGATACTTGGTGGTAATGATCAGTATACAAATCCCACTTGGCTCACCAAATTTTGGTCTTCTAGGTTGAAGCGTTCGTCTACAGTAGCAGTTTTTATATTTAGGTTTCTCTCTGTTCTCTCCTATATAGATAGATGAATTTGGATCTCTAAATCCAACATGGTTTGTAGTAGCTCTTTGAAACTTGACAAAATAAAGGAGTTCTCGATTTGTCTCTATGGTTTGTTTCCTCTTCAAGTAGCCCTAGGCACAGACTGTGGAAAACACTTTCATTGAGAGGGGTTCCCAAGCTTCTAAGAAATAACGAGTTTCCGAAATACCAGCAAATATTTTTTCACCCAATCTTGATCATACTTGGTGGTCATGATCAGTACAGAAATCCCACTTGGCTCACCAAATTTTGTTCTTCTAGGTTGAAGCGTTCGTCTACAGTAGCAGTTTTTATATTTAGGTTTCACTCTGTTCTCTCATATATAGATAGATGAATTTGGAACTCTAAATCCAACATGGTTTGTAGTAGCTCTTTGAAACTTGACAAAATAAAGGAGTTCTCAGTTTTGTCGCTATGGTTTGTTTCCTCTTCAAGTAGCCCTAGGCACAGACTGTGGAAAGCACTTTCATTGAGATGGGTTTCCAAGCTTCTAAGAAATAACGAGTTTCCGAAATACCAGCAAATATTTTTTCACCCAATCTTGATGATACTTGGTGGTAATGATCAGTACACAAATCCCACTTGGCTCACCAAATTTTGTTCTTCTAGGTTGAAGCGTTCGTCTACAGTAGCAGTTTTTATATTTAGGTTTCACTCTGTTCTCTCATATATAGATAGATGAATTTGGATCTCTAAATCCAACATGGTTTGTAGTAGCTCTTTGAAACTTGACAAAATAAAGGAATTCTCAGTTTTATCTCTATGTTTGTTTCCTCTTTAAGTAGCCCTAGGCAGAGACTCGGGAAAAGCACTTTCATTGAAAGGGTTTGCCAAGCTTCCAAGAAATAACGAGTTTCCGAAATACCAGTAAATATTTTTTCACAGAATCTTGTTTATACTTGGTGGTAATGATCAGTACACAAATCCCACTTGGCTCACCAAATTTTGTTCTTCTAGGTTGAAGCGTTCGTCTACAATAGCAGTTTTTATATTTAGGTTTCTCTCTGTTCTCTCCTATATAGATAGATGAATTTGGAACTCTAAATCCAACATGGTTTGTAGTAGCTCTTTGAAACTTGACAAAATAAAGGAGGTCTCAGATTTGTCTCTATGGTTTGTTTACTCTTCAAGTAGCCCTAGGCACAGACTGTGGAAAAGCACTTTCATTGAGAGGGGTTGCCAAGCTTCTAAGAAATAACGAGTTTCCAAAATACCAGCAAATATTTTTTCACCCAATCTTGATGATACTTGGTGGTAATGATCAGTACACAAATCCCACTTGGCTCACCAAATTTTGTTCTTCTAGGTTGAAGCGTTCGTCTACAGTAGCAGTTTTTATATTTAGGTTTCTCTCTGTTCTCTCCTATATAGATAGATGAATTTGGATCTCTAAATCCAACATGGTTTGTAGTAGCTCTTTGAAACTTGATAAAATAAAGGAGTTCTCAGATTTGTCTCTATGGTTTGTTTCCTCTTCAAGTAGCCCTAGGCACAGACTGTGGAAAACACTTTCATTGAGAGGGGTTGCCAAGCTTCTAAAAATAACGAGTTTCCGAAATACCAGCAAATATTTTTTCACCCAATCTTGATCATACTTGGTGGTCATGATCAGTACAGAAATCCCACTTGGCTCACCAAATTTTGGTCTTCTAGGTTGAAGCGTTCGTCTACAGTAGCAGTTTTTATATTTAGGTTTTCACTCTGTTCTCTCATATATAGATAGATGAATTTGGAACTCTAAATCCAACATGGTTTGTAGTAGCTCTTTGAAACTTGACAAAATAAAGGAGTTCTCAGATTTGTCTCTATGGTTTGTTTCCTCTTCAAGTAGCCCTAGGCACAGACTGTGGAAAAGCACTTTCATTGAGAGGGGTTCCCAAGCTTCTAAGAAATAACGAGTTTCCGAAATACCAGCAAATATTTTTTCACCCAATCTTGATGATACTTGGTGGTCATGATCAGTACACAAATCCCACTTGGCTCACCAAATTTTGTTCTTCTAGGTTGAAGCGTTCGTCTACAGTAGCAGTTTTTATATTTAGGTTTCACGCTGTTCTCTCATATATAGATAGATGAATTTGGAACTCTAAATCCAACATGGTTTCTAGTAGCTCTTTGAAACTTGACAAAATAAAGGAGTTCTCAGTTTTGTCGCTATGGTTTGTTTCCTATTCAAGTAGCCCCAGGCACAGACTGTGGAAAGCACTTTCATTGAGATGGGTTTCCAAGCTTCTAAGAAATAACGAGTTTCCGAAATACCAGCAAATATTTTTTCACCCAATCTTGATGATACTTGGTGGTAATGATCAGTACACAAATCCCACTTGGCTCACCAAATTTTTGTTCTTCTAGGTTGAAGCGTTCGTCTACAGTAGCAG
>NW_027511055.1:0-28763 GCF_048772815.1 Callospermophilus lateralis | reverse complement strand
ATCCAACATGCTTTGTAGTAGCTCCTTGAAACTTGACAAAATAAAGGAGTTCTCAGTTTTGTCTCTATGGTTTTTTCCTGTTCAAGTAGCCCTAGGCACAGACTGTGGAAAAGCACTTTCTTTGAGAGGGGTTGCCAAGCTTCTAAGAAATAACGAGTTTCCGAAATACCAGCAAATATTTTTTCACCCAATCTTGATGATACTTGGTGGTAATGATCAGTACACAAATCCCACTTGGCTCACCAAATTTTGTTCTTCTAGGTAGAAGCGTTCGTCTACAGTAGCAGTTTTTATATTTAGGTTTCCCTCTGTTCTCTCCTATATAGAAAGATGAATTTGGAACTCTAAATCCAACATGGTTTGTAGTAGCTCTTTGAAACTTGAGAAAATAAAGGAGTTCGCAGTTTTGTCGCTATGGTTTGTTTCCTCTTCAAGTAGCCCTAGGCACAGACTGTGGAAAAGCACTTACATTGAGAGGGGTTCCCAAGCTTCTAAGAAATCACGAGTTTCCGAAATACCAGCAAATATTTTTTCACCCAATCTTGATGATACTTGGTGGTAAAGATCAGTACACAAATCCCACTTGGCTCACCAAATTTTGTTCTTCTAGGGTTGAAGCGTTCGTCTACAGTAGCAGTTTTTATATTTAGGTTTCCCTCTGTTCTCTCCTATATAGAAAGATTAATTTGGAACTCTAAATCCAACATGGTTTGTAGTAGCTCTTTGAAACTTGACAAAATAAATGAGTTCTCAGTTTTGTCTCTATGGTTTGTTTCCTGTTCAAGTAGCCCTAGGCACAGACTCTGGAAAAGCACTTTCATTGAGAGGGGTTGCCAAGCTTCTAAGAAATTACGATTTCCGAAATACCAGCAAATATTTTTTCACCCAATCTTGATGATACTTGGTGCTAATGATCAGTACACAAATCCCACTTGGCTCACCAAATTTTGTTCTTCTAGTTGAAGCGTTCGTCTACAGTAGCAGTTTTTATGTTTAGGTATCCCTATGTTCTCTCCTATATAGAAAGATGAATTTGGAACTCTAAATCCAACAAGTTTGTAGTAGCTCTTTGAAACTTGACAAAATAAAGGTGTTCTCAGTTTTGTCGCTATGGTTTGTTTCCTCTTCAAGTAGCCCTAGGCACAGACTGTGGAAAGCACTTTCATTGACAGGGGTTTCCCAAGCTTCAAGAAATAACGAGTTTCCGAAATACCAGCAAATATTTTTTCACCCAATCTTGATGATACTTGTTGCTAATCATCAGTACACACATCCCACTTGGCTCACCAAATTTAGTTCTTCTAGGTTGAAGCGTTCGTGTACTGTAGCAGTTTTTATATTTAGGTTTCCCTCTGTTCTCTCCTATACAGATAGATGAATTTGGAACTCTAAATCCAACATGGTTTGTAGTAGCTCTTTGAAACTTGACAAAATAAAGAAGTTCTCAGTTTTGTCTCTATGGTTTGTTTCCTCTTCAAGTAGCCCTAGGCACAGACTTTGGAAAGCACTTTCATTGAGAGGGTTGCCAAGTCTACGAAATAACGAGTTTCCGAAATACCAGCAAATATTTTTTCACCCAATCTTGATGATACTTGGTGGTAATGATCAGTACACAAATCCCACTTGGCTCACCAAATTTTGTTCTTCTAGGTTGAAGCATTCGTCTACAGTAGCAGTTTTTATATTTAGGTTTCCCTCTGTTCTCTCCTATATAGAAAGATGAATTTGGAACTCTAAATCCAACATGGGTTGTAGTAGCTCTTTGAAACTTGACAAAATAAAGGAGTTCTCAGATTTGTCTCTATGGTTTGTTTCCTCTTCAAGTAGCCCTAGGCACAGACTGTGGAAAAGCACTTTCATTGAGAGGGGTTGCCAAGCTTCTAAGAAATAACGAGTTTCCGAAATACCAGCAAATATTTTTTCACCCAATCTTGATGATACTTGTTGCTAATGATCAGTACACAAATCCCACTGGGCTCACCAAATTTTGTTCTTCTTAGGTTGAAGCGTTCATGTACAGTAGCAGTTTTTATATTTAGGTTTCCCTCTGTTCTCTCCTATATAGATAGATGAATTTGGAACTCTAAATCCAACATGGTTTGTAGTAGCTCTTTGAAACTTGACAAAATAAAGGAGTTCTCAGTTTGTCTCTATGGTTTGCTTCCTCTTAAAGTAGCCCTAGGCACAGACTGTGGAAAGCACTTTCATTGAGATTGGTTGGCAAGCTTCTTATAAATAACGAGTTTCCGAAATACCAGCAAATATTTTTTCACCCAAAGTTGATGATTCTTGGTGGTAATGATCAGTACACAAATCCCACTTGGCTCACCAAATTTTGTTCTTCTAGGTTGAAGCGTTCGTATACAGTAGCAGTTTTTATATTTAGGTTTCACTCTGTTCTCTCCTACACAGATAGATGAATTTGGAACTCTAAATCCAACATGGTTTGTAGTAGCTCTTTGAAACGTGACAAAATAAAGGAGTTCTCAGTTTTGTTTCTCTCGTTTGTTTCCTCTTCAAGTAGCCCTAGGAAGAGACTGTGGAAAAGCACTTTCATTGAGATGGGTTGCCAATCTTCTAAGAAATATCGAGTTTCCGAAATACCAGCAAATATTTTTTCACCCAAACTTGATGATACTTGGTGGTAATGATCAGCACAAATTCCCACTTGCCTCACCAAATTTTGTTCTTCTATGTTGAAGCGTTCGTCTACAGTAGCAGTTTCTATATTTAGGTTTCTCTCTGTTCTCTCCTATATAGATAGATGAATTTGGAACTCTAAATCCAACATGTTTGTAGTAGCTCTTTGAAACTTGACAAAATAAAGGAGTTCTCAGTTTTGTCTCTATGGTTTGTTTCCTCTTCAAGTAGACCTAGGCACAGACTGTGGAAAAGCACTTTCATTGAGAGAGGTTGCCAAGCTTCTAAGAAATAACGAGTTTCCGAAATCCCAGCAAATATTTTTTCACCCAATCTTGATGATACTTGGTGGTAATGATCAGTACACAAATCCCACTTGGCTTACCAAATTTTGTTCTTCTAGGTTGAAGCGTTCGTCTACAGTAGCAGTTTTTATATGTAGGTTTCCCTCTGTTCTCTTCTATATAGAAAGATGAATTTGGAACTCTAAATCCAACATGGTTTGTAGTAGCTCTTTGAAACTTGACAAAATAAAGGAGTTCTCAGTTTTGTCGCTATGGTTTGTTTCCTCTTCAAGTAGCCCTAGGCACAGACTGTGGAAAAGCACTTTCATTGAGAGGTATTCCCAAGCTTCTAAGAAATCACGAGTTTCCGAAATACCAGCAAATATTTTTCACCCAATCTTGATGATACTTGGTGGTAATTATCAGTACACAAATCCCACTTGGCTCACCAAATTTTGTTCTTCTAGGTTGAAGCGTTTGTCTACAGTAGCAGTTTTTATATTTAGGTTTCACTCTGTTCTCTCATATATAGATAGATGAATTTGGAACTCTAAATCCAACATGGTTTGTAGTAGCTCTTTGAAACTTGACAAAATAAAGGAGTTCTCAGTTTTGTCTCTATGGTTTGTTTCCTCTTCAAGTAGCCCTAGGCACAGACTGTGGAAAGCACTTTCATTGAGATGGGTTGCCAAGCTTCAAGAAATAACGAGTTTCCGAAATACCAGCAAATATTTTTTCACACAATCTTGATGATACTTGGTGGTAATGATCAGTACACAAATCCCACTTGGCTCACCAAATTTTGTTTTTCTAGGTTGAAGCATTCGATTACAGTAGCAGTTTTTATATTTAGGTTTCCCTCTGTTCTCTCCTATATAGAAAGATGAATTTGGAACTCTAAATCCAACATGGTTTGTAGTAGCTCTTTGAAACTTGACAAAATAAAGGAGTTCTCAGTTTTGTCTCTATGGTTTGTTTCCTCTTCAAGTAGCCCCAGGCACAGACTGTGGAAAAGCACTTTCATTGAGAGGGGTTGCCAAGCTTCTAAGAAATAACGAGTTTCCGAAATACAAGCAAATATTTTTTCACCCAATCTTGATGATACTTGTTGCTAATGATCAGTACACAAATCCCACTTGGCTCACCAAATTTTGTTCTTCTAGGTTGAAGCGTTCGTGTACAGTAGCAGTTTTTATATTTAGGTTTCCCTCTGTTCTCTCATATATAGATAGATGAATTTGGAACTCAAAATCCAACATGGTTTGTAGTAGCTCTTTGAAACTTGACAAAATAAAGGAGTTCTCAGATTTGTCTCTATGGTTTGTTTCCTCTTCAAGTAGCCCTAGGCACAGACTGTGGAAAAGCACTTACATTGAGAGGGGTTGCCAAGCTTCTAAGAAATAACGAGTTTCCGAAATACCAGCAAATATTTTTTCGTCCAATCTTGATGATCCTTGGTGGTAATGATCAGTACACAAATCCCACTTGGCTTACCAAATTTTCTTCTTCTAGGTTGAAGCGTTCGTCTACAGTAGCAGTTTTTATATTTAGGTTTCCCTCTGTTCTCTCCTACACAGATAGATGAATTTGGAACTCTAAATCCAACATGGCTTGTAGTAGCTCCTTGAAACTTGACAAAATAAAGGAGTTCTCAGTTTTGTCTCTCTGGTTTGTTTCCTCTTCAAGTAGCCCTAGGAACAGACTGTGGAAAAGCACTTTCATTGAGATGGGTTGCCAAGCTTCTAAGAAATATCGAGTTTCTGAAATACCAGCAAATATTTTTTCACCCAAACTTGATGATACTTGGTGGTAATGATCAGCACACAAATCCCACTTGGGTAAACAATTTTTGTTAATCTAGGATGAAGCATTCGTGTACAGTAGCAGTTTTTATATTTAGGTTTCCCTCTGTTCTCTCCTATATAGATAGATGAATTTGGAACTCTAAATCCAACATGGTTTGTAGTAGCTCTTTGAAACATGACAAAGTAAAGGAGTTCTCAGTTTTGTCTCTATGGTTTGCTTCCTCTTAAAGTAGCCCTAGGCACAGACTGTGGAAAGCACTTTCATTGAGATTGGTTGCCAAGCTTCTAAGAAATAACGAGTTTCCGAAATACCAGCAAATATTTTTTCACCCAATCTTGATGATACTTGGTGGTAATGATCAGTACACAAATCCCACTTGGGTCACCAAATTTTGTTTTTCTAGGTTGAAGCGTTCGTCTACAGTAGCAGTTTTTATATTTAGGTTTCACTCTGTTCTCTCCTATATAGATAGATGAATTTGGAAATGTAAATCCAACATGGTTTGTAGTAGCTCTTTGAAACTTGACAAAATAAAGGAGTTCTCAGTTTTGTCTCTATGGTTTGTTTCCTCTTCAAGTAGCCCTAGGCACAGACTGTGGAAAGCACTTTCATTGAGATGGGTTGCCAAGCTTCTAAGAAATAACGAGTTTCCGAAATACCAGCAAATATTTTTTCACACAATCTTGTTGATACTTGGTGGTAATGATCAGTACACAAATCCCACTTGGCTCACCAAATTTTGTTTTTCTAGGTTGAAGCGTTCGTGTACAGTAGCAGTTTTTATATTTAGGTTTCCCTCTGTTCTCTCCTATACAGATAGATGAATTTGGAACTCTAAATCCAACATGGTTTGTAGTAGCTCTTTGAAACTTGACAAAATAAATGAGTTCTCAGTTTTGTCTCTATGGTTTGTTTCCTGTTCAAGTAGCCCTAGGCACAGACTCTGGAAAAGCACTTTCATTGAGAGGGGTTGCCAAGCTTCTAAGAAATTACGAGTTTCCGAAATACCAGCAAATATTTTTTCACCCAATCTTGATGATACTTGGTGCTAATGATCAGTACATAAATCCCACTTGGCTTACCAAATTTAGTTCTTCTAGGTTGAAGCGTTCGTCTACAGTAGCAGTTTTTATATTTATATTTTTCCCTCTGTTCTCTCCTACACAGATTGATGAATTTGGAACTCTAAATCCAACATGCTTTGTAGTAGCTCCTTGAAACTTGACAAAATAAAGGAGTTCTCAGTTTTGTCTCTATGGTTTTTTTCCTGTTCAAGTAGCCCTAGGCACAGACTGTGGAAAAGCACTTTCTTTGAGAGGGGTTGCCAAGCTTCTAAGAAATAACGAGTTTCCGAAATACCAGCAAATATTTTTTCACCCAATCTTGATGATACTTGGTGGTAATGATCAGTACACAAATCCCACTTGGCTCACCAAATTTTGTTCTTCTAGGTAGAAGCGTTCGTCTACAGTAGCAGTTTTTATATTTAGGTTTCCCTCTGTTCTCTCCTATATAGAAAGATGAATTTGGAACTCTAAATCCAACATGGTTTGTAGTAGCTCTTTGAAACTTGAGAAAATAAAGGAGTTCGCAGTTTTGTCGCTATGGTTTGTTTCCTCTTCAAGTAGCCCTAGGCACAGACTGTGGAAAAGCACTTACATTGAGAGGGGTTCCCAAGCTTCTAAGAAATCACGAGTTTCCGAAATACCAGCAAATATTTTTTCACCCAATCTTGATGATACTTGGTGGTAAAGATCAGTACACAAATCCCACTTGGCTCACCAAATTTTGTTCTTCTAGGTTGAAGCGTTCGTCTACAGTAGCAGTTTTTATATTTAGGTTTCCCTCTGTTCTCTCCTATATAGAAAGATTAATTTGGAACTCTAAATCCAACATGGTTTGTAGTAGCTCTTTGAAACTTGACAAAATAAAGGAGTTCTCAGTTTTGTCTCTATGGTTTGTTTCCTCTTCAAGTAGCCCTAGGCACAGACTGTGGAAAGCACTTTCATTGAGATGGTTTGCCAAGCTTCTAAGAAATAACGAGTTTCCGAAATACCAGCAAATATTTTTTCTCACAATCTTGTTGATACTTGGTGGTAATGATCAGTACACAAATCCCACTTGGCTCACCAAATTTTGTTCTTCTAGGTTGAAGCGTTCGTCTACAGTAGCAGTTTTTATATTTAGGTTTCTCTCTGTTCTCTCCTATATAGATAGATGAATTTGGAACTCTAAATCGAACATGGTTTTTAGTAGCTCTTTGAAACTTGACAAAATAAAGGAGTTCTCAGATTTGTCTCTATGGTTTGTTTCCTCTTCAAGTAGCCCTAGGCACAGACTGTGGAAAAGCACTTTCATTGAGAGGGGTTGCCTAGATTCTAAGAAATAACGAGTTTCCGAAATAGCAGCAAACATTTTTTCACCCAATCTTGATGATACTTGTTGCTAATGATCAGTACACAAATCCCACTTGGCTCACCAAATTTTGTTCTTCTAGGTTGAAGCATTCGTGTACAGTACCAGTTTTTATATTTAGGTTTCCCTCTGTTCTCTCCTATATAGAAAGATGAATTTGGAACTCTAAATCCAACAAGTTTGTAGTAGCTCTTTGAAACTTGACAAAATAAAGGAGTTCTCAGTTTTGTCGCTATGGTTTGTTTCCTCTTCAAGTAGCCCTAGGCACAGACTGTGGAAAAGCACTTTCATTGAGAGGGGTTGCCAAGCTTCTAAGAAATTACGAGTTTCCGAAATACCAGAAAAAATTTTTTCACCCAATCTTGATGATACTTGGTGGTAATGATCAGAACACAAATCCCACTTGGTTCACCAAATTTTGTTCTTCTAGGTTGAAGCGTTCGTCTACAGTAGCAGTTTTTATATTTAGGTTTCAGTCTGTTCTCTCCTATATAGATAGATGAATTTGGAACTCTAAATCCAACATGGTTTGTAGTAGCTCCTTGAAACTTGACAAAATAAAGGAGTTCTCAGATTTGTCTCCATGGTTTGTTTCCTCTTCAAGTAGCCCTAGGCACATACTGTGGAAAAGCACTTTCACTTCGAGGGGTTGCCAAGCTTCTAAGAAATAACGAGTTTCCGAAATACCAGCAAATATTTTTTCACCCAATCTTGATGATACTTGGTGGTATTGATCAGTACACAAATCCCACGTGGCTTACCAAATTTTGTTCTTCTAGGTTGAAGTGTTCGTCTACAGTAGCAGTTTTTATATTTAGGTTTCCCTCTGTTCTCTCCTATATAGATAGATGAATTTGGAAATCTAAATCCAACATGCTTTGTAGTAGCTCCTTGAAACTTGACAAAATAAAGGAGTTCTCAGTTTTGTCTCTATGGTTTGTTTCCTCTTCATGTAGCCCTAGGCACAGACTGTGGAAAAGCACTTTCATTGAGAGGGGTTCCCAAGCTTCTAAGAAATAACGAGTTTCCGAAATACCAGCAAATATTTTTTCACCCAATCTTGATGATACTTGGTGGTAATGATCAGTACACAAATCCCACTTGGCTCACCAAATTTTGTTCTTCTAGGTTGAAGCGTTCGTCTACAGTAGCAGTTTTTATATGTAGGTTTCCCTCTGTTCTCTCCTATATAGAAAGATGAATTTGGAACTCTAAATCCAACATGGTTTGTAGTAGCTCTTTGAAACTTGACAAAATAAAGGAGTTCTCAGTTTTGTCGCTATGGTTTGTTTCCTCTTCAAGTAGCCCTAGGCACAGACTGTGGAAAAGCACTTTCATTGAGAGGTATTCCCAAGCTTCTAAGAAATCACGAGTTTCCGAAATACCAGCAAATATTTTTTCACCCAATCTTGATGATACTTGGTGGTAATGATCAGTACACAAATCCCACTTGGCTCACCAAATTTTGTTCTTCTAGGTTGAAGCGTTCGTCTACAGTAGCAGTTTTTATATTTAGGTTTCACTCTGTTCTCTCATATATAGATAGATGAATTTGGAACTCTAAATCCAACATGGTTTGTAGTAGCTCTTTGAAACTTGACAAAATAAAGGAGTTCTCAGTTTTGTCTCTATGGTTTGCTAACTCTTCATGTAGCCCTAGGCACAGACTGTGGAAAGCACTTTCATTGAGATGGCTTGCCATGCTTCTAAGAAATAACGAGTTTCCGAAATACCAGCAAATATTTTTTCACACAATCTTGTTGATACTTGGTGGTAATGATCAGTACACAAATCCCACTTGGCTCACCAAATTTTGTTCTTCTAGGTTGAAGCGTTCGTCTACAGTAGCAGTTTTTATATTTAGGTTTCTCTCTGTTCTCTCCTACATAGATAGATGTATTTGGAACTCTAAATCCAACATGGTTTGTAGTAGCTCTTTGAAACTTGACAAAATAAAGGAGTTCTCAGATTTGTCTCTATGGTTTGTTTCCTCTTCAAGTAGCCCTAGGCACAGACTGTGGAAAAGCACTTTCATTGAGAGGAGTTGCCAAGCTTCTAAGAAATAACGAGTTTACGAAATACCAGCAAATATTTTTTCACCCAATCTTGATGATACTTGTTGCTAATGATCAGTACACAAATCCCACTGGGCTCACCAAATTTTGTTCTTCTAGGTTGAAGCGTTCGTCTACAGTAGCAGTTTTTATATTTAGGTTTCTCTCTGTTTTCTCCTATATAGATAGATGAATTTGGAACTCTAAATCCAACATGGTTTGTAGTAGCTCTTTGAAACTTGTCAAAATAAAGGAGTTCTCAGATTTGTCTCTATGGTTTGTTTCCTCTTCAAGTAGCCCTAGGCACAGACTGTGGAAAAGCACTTTCATTGAGAGGGGTTGCCAAGATTCTAAGAAATAACGAGTTTCCGAAATACCAGCAAATATTTGTTCACCCAATCATGATGATACTTGGTGGTAATGATCAGTACACAAATCCCACTTGGCTTACCAAATTTTGTTCTTCTAGGTTGAAGCGTTCGTCTACAGTAGCAGTTTTTATGTTTAGGTTTCCCTCTGTTCTCTCCTACACAGATAGATGAATTTGGAACTCTAAATCCAACATGGTTTGTAGTAGCTCTTTGAAACTTGACATAATAAAGGAGTTCTCAGTTTTTTCTCTCTGGTTTGTTTCCTCTTCAAGTAGCCCTAGGAACAGACTGTGGAAAAGCACTTTCATTGAGATGGGTTGCCAAGCTTCTAAGAAATTACGAGTTTCCGAAATACCAGCAAATATTTTTTCACGCAAACTTGATGATACTTGGTGGTAATGATCAGCACACAAATCCCACTTGGCTAAACAATTTTTGTTCATCTAGGATGAAGCATTCGTGTACAGTAGCAGTTTTTATATTTAGGTTTCCCTCTGTTCTCTCCTGTATAAATTGATGAATTTGGAACTCTAAATCCAACATGGTTTGTAGTAGCTTTTGGAAACTTGACAAAATAAAGGAGTTCTCAGTTTTGTCTCTATGGTTTGCTTCCTCTTCAAGTAGCCCTAGGCACAGACTGTGGAAAGCACTTTCATTGAGATGGGTTGCCAAGCTTCTAAGAAATAACGAGTTTCCGAAATACCAGCAAATATTTTTTCACACAATCTTGTTGATACTTGGTGGTAATGATCAGTACACAAATCCCACTTGGCTCACCAAATTTTGTTCTTCTAGTTTGAAGCGTTCGTGTACAGTAGCAGTTTTTATATTTAGGATTCCCTCTGTTCTCTCCTATACAGATAGATGAATTTGTAACTCTAAATCCAACATGATTTGTAGTAGCTCTTTGAAACTTGACAAAATAAATGAGTTCTCAGTTTTGTCTCTATGGTTTGTTTCCTGTTCAAGTAGCCCTAGGCACAGACTCTGGAAAAGCACTTTCATTGAGAGGGGTTGCCAAGCTTCTAAGAAATTACGATTTCCGAAATACCAGCAAATATTTTTTCACCCAATCTTGATGATACTTGGTGCTAATGATCAGTACACAAATCCCACTTGGCTCACCAAATTTTGTTCTTCTAGGTTGAAGCGTTCGTCTACAGTAGCAGTTTTTATGTTTAGGTATCCCTATGTTCTCTCCTATATAGAAAGATGAATTTGGAACTCTAAATCCAACAAGTTTGTAGTAGCTCTTTGAAACTTGACAAAATAAAGGTGTTCTCAGTTTTGTCGCTATGGTTTGTTTCCTCTTCAAGTAGCCCTAGGCACAGACTGTGGAAAAGCACTTTCATTGACAGGGGTTCCCAAGCTTCTAAGAAATAACGAGTTTCCGAAATACCAGCAAATATTTTTTCACCCAATCTTGATGATACTTGTTGCTAATCATCAGTACACACATCCCACTTGGCTCACCAAATTTAGTTCTTCTAGGTTGAAGCGTTCGTGTACTGTAGCAGTTTTTATATTTAGGTTTCCCTCTGTTCTCTCCTATACAGATAGATGAATTTGGAACTCTAAATCCAACATGGTTTGTAGTAGCTCTTTGAAACTTGACAAAATAAAGAAGTTCTCAGTTTTGTCTCTATGGTTTGTTTCCTCTTCAAGTAGCCCTAGGCACAGACTTTGGAAAGCACTTTCATTGAGAGGGGTTGCCAAGTCTACGAAATAACGAGTTTCCGAAATACCAGCAAATATTTTTTCACCCAATCTTGATGATACTTGGTGGTAATGATCAGTACACAAATCCCACTTGGCTCACCAAATTTTGTTCTTCTAGGTTGAAGCATTCGTCTACAGTAGCAGTTTTTATATTTAGGTTTCCCTCTGTTCTCTCCTATATAGAAAGATGAATTTGGAACTCTAAATCCAACATGGGTTGTAGTAGCTCTTTGAAACTTGACAAAATAAAGGAGTTCTCAGATTTGTCTCTATGGTTTGTTTAGTCTTCAAGTAGCCCTAGGCACAGACTGTGGAAAAGCACTTTCATTGAGAGGGGTTGCCAAGCTTCTAAGAAATAACGAGTTTCCGAAATACCAGCAAATATTTTTTCACCCAATCTTGATGATACTTGTTGCTAATGATCAGTACACAAATCCCACTGGGCTCACCAAATTTTGTTCTTCTAGGTTGAAGCGTTCATGTACAGTAGCAGTTTTTATATTTAGGTTTCCCTCTGTTCTCTCCTATATAGATAGATGAATTTGGAACTCTAAATCCAACATGGTTTGTAGTAGCTCTTTGAAACTTGACAAAATAAAGGAGTTCTCAGTTTTGTCTCTATGGTTTGCTTCCTCTTAAAGTAGCCCTAGGCACAGACTGTGGAAAGCACTTTCATTGAGATTGGTTTGCAAGCTTCTTATAAATAACGAGTTTCCGAAATACCAGCAAATATTTTTTCACCCAAAGTTGATGATTCTTGGTGGTAATGATCAGTACACAAATCCCACTTGGCTCACCAAATTTTGTTCTTCTAGGTTGAAGCGTTCGTATACAGTAGCAGTTTTTATATTTAGGTTTCACTCTGTTCTCTCCTACACAGATAGATGAATTTGGAACTCTAAATCCAACATGGTTTGTAGTAGCTCTTTGAAACGTGACAAAATAAAGGAGTTCTCAGTTTTGTTTCTCTCGTTTGTTTCCTCTTCAAGTAGCCCTAGGAAGAGACTGTGGAAAAGCACTTTCATTGAGATGGGTTGCCAATCTTCTAAGAAATATCGAGTTTCCGAAATACCAGCAAATATTTTTTCACCCAAACTTGATGATACTTGGTGGTAATGATCAGCACAAATTCCCACTTGCCTCACCAAATTTTGTTCTTCTATGTTGAAGCGTTCGTCTACAGTAGCAGTTTCTATATTTAGGTTTCTCTCTGTTCTCTCCTATATAGATAGATGAATTTGGAACTCTAAATCCAACATGTTTTGTAGTAGCTCTTTGAAACTTGACAAAATAAAGGAGTTCTCAGTTTTGTCTCTATGGTTTGTTTCCTCTTCAAGTAGACCTAGGCACAGACTGTGGAAAAGCACTTTCATTGAGAGAGGTTGCCAAGCTTCTAAGAAATAACGAGTTTCCGAAATCCCAGCAAATATTTTTTCACCCAATCTTGATGATACTTGGTGGTAATGATCAGTACACAAATCCCACTTGGCTTACCAAATTTTGTTCTTCTAGGTTGAAGCGTTCGTCTACAGTAGCAGTTTATATATTTAGGTTTCCCTCTGTTCTCTCCTATATAGATAGATGAATTTGGAACTCTAAATCCAACATGGTTTGTAGTAGCTCTTTGAAACTTGACAAAATAGAGGAGTTCTCAGTTTTGTCTCTATGGTTTGTTTCCTCTTAAAGTAGCCCTAGGCACAGACTGTGGAAAGCACTTTCATTGAGATGGGTTGCCAAGCTTCTAAGAAATAACGAGTTTCCGAAATACCAGCAAATATTTTTTCGACAATCTTGTTGATACTTGGTGGTAATGATCAGCACACAAATCCCACTTGCCTCATCAAATTTTGTTCTTCTAGGTTGAAGCGTTCGTCTACAGTAGCAGTTTTTATATATAGGTTTCTCTCTGTTCTCTCTTATATAGATAGATGAATTTCGAACTCTAAATCCAACATGTTTTGTAGTAGCTCTGTGAAACTTGACAAAATAAAGGAGTTCTCAGATTTGTCTCTATGGTTTGTTTCCTCTTCAAGTAGCCCTAGGCACAGACTGTGGAAAAGCACTTTCATTGAGAGGGGTTGCCAAGCTTCTAAGAAATAACGAGTTTCCGAAATACCAGCAAATATTTTTTCACCCAATCTTGATGGTACTTGGTGGTAATGATCAGTACACAAATCCCACTTGGCTTACCAAATTTTGTTCTTCTAGGTTGAAGCGTTCGTCTACAGTAGCAGTTTTTATATTTAGGTTTCCCTCTGTTCTCTCCTATATAGGTAGATGAATTTGGAACTCTAAATCCAACATGGTTTGTAGTAGCTCTTTGAAACTTGACAAAATAGAGGAGTTCTCAGTTTTGTCTCTATGGTTTGTTTCCTCTTCAAGTAGCCCTAGGCACAGACTGTGGAAAGCACTTTCATTGAGATGGGTTGCCAAGCTTCCAAGAAATAACGAGTTTCCGATTACCAGCAAATATTTTTTCACACAATCTTGTTGATACTTGGTGGTAATGATCAGCACACAAATCCCACATGGCTCACCAATTTTTTTTCTTCTAGGTTGAAGCGTTCGTCTACAGTAGCAGTTTTTATATTTAGGTTTCTCTCTGCTCTCTCCTATATAGATAGATGAATTTGGAACTCTAAATCCAACATGGTTTGTAGTAGCTCTTTGAAATTGACAAAATAAAGGAGGTCTCAGATTTGTCTCTATGGTTTGTTTCCTCTTCAAGTAGCCCTAGGCACAGACTGTGGAAAAGCACTTTCATTGAGAGGGGTTGCCAAGCTTCTAAGAAATAACGAGTTTCCGAAATACCACCAAATATTTTTTCACCCAATCTTGATGATACTTGGTGGTAATGATCAGAACACAAATCCCACTTGGCTTACCAAATTTTGTTCTTCTAGGTTGAAGCGTTCGTCTACAGTAGCAGTTTTTATATTTAGGTCTCCCTCTGTTCTCTAGTATATAGATAGATGAATTTGGAACTCTAAATCCAACATGGTTTGTAGTAGCTCTTTGAAACTTGAAAAATAGAGGAGTTCTCAGTTTTGTCTCTATGGTTTGTTTCCTCTTAAAGTAGCCCTAGGCACAGACTTTGGAAAGCACTTTCTTGGAGATGGGTTGCCAAGCTTCTAAGAAATAACGAGTTCCCGAAATACCAGCAAATATTTTTTCACACAATCTTGTTGATACTTGGTGGTAATGATCAGCACACAAATCCCACATGGCTCACCAAATTTTGTTCTTCTAGGTTGAAGCGTTCGTCTACAGTAGCAGTTTTTATATTTAGGTTTCTCTCTGTTCTCTCCTATATAGATAGATGAATTTGGAACTCTAAATCCAACATGGTTTGTAGTAGCTCTTTGAAATAGACAAAATAAAGGAGTTCTCAGATTTGTCTCTATGGTTTGTTTCCTCTTCAAGTAGCCCTAGGCACAGACTGTGGAAAAGCACTTTCATTGAGAGGGGTTGCCAAGCTTCTAAGAAATAACGAGTTTCCGAAATACCAGCAAATATTTTTTCACTTAATCTTGATGATACTTGGTGGTAATGATCAGTACACAAATTCCACTTGGCTTACCAAATTTTGTTCTTCTAGGTTGAAGCGTTCGTCTACAGTAGCAGTTTTTATATTTAGGATTCTCTCTGTTCTCTCCTATATAGATAGATGAATTTGGAACTCTAAATCCAACATGCTTTGTAGTAGCTCCTTGAAACTTGACAAAATAAAGGAGTTGTCAGTTTTGTCTCTATGGTTTGTTTCTTCTTCAAGTAGCCCTAGGAACAGACTGTGGAAAAGCACTTTCATTGAAAGGGGTTGCCAAGCTTCTAAGAAATAACGAGTTTCCGAAATACCAGCAAATATTTTTTCACCCAATCTTGATGATACTTGTTGCTAATGATCAGTACACAAATCCCACTTGGCTCACCAAATTTTGTTCTTCTAGGTTGAATCGTTCGTGTACAGTAGCAATTTTTATATATAGGTTTCCGTCTGTTCTCTCCTATATAGATAGATGAATTTGGAAATCTAAATCCAACATGGTTTGTAGTAGCTGTTTGAAACTTGACAAAATAATGGAGTTCTCAGTTTTGTCTCTATGGTTTGTTTACTCTTAAAGTAGCCCTAGGCACAGACTGTGAAAAGCAGTTTCATTGTGATGGGTTGCCAAGCTTCTAAGAAATAACGAGTTTCCGAAATACCAGCATATATTTTTTCACACAATCTTGTTGATACTTGGTGGTAATGATCAGCACACAAATCCCACATGGCTCACCAATTTTTTTTCTTCTAGGTTGAAGCGTTCGTCTACAGTAGCAGTTTTTATATTTAGGTTTCTCTCTGATCTCTCCTATATAGATAGATGAATTTGGAACGCTAAATCCAACATGGTTTGTAGTAGCTCTTTGAAACTGACAAAATAAAGGAGTTCTCAGATTTGTCTCTCTGGTTTGTTTCCTATTCAAGTAGCCCTAGGCACAGAATGTGGAAAAGCACTTTCATTGAGAGGGGTTGCCAAGCTTCTAAGAAATAACGAGTTTCCGAAATACCACCAAATATTTTTTCACAGAATCTTGATGATACTTGGTGGTAATGATCAGTACACAAATCCCACTTGGCTAACCAATTTTTGTTCATCTAGGATGAAGCATTCACGTACAGTAGCAGTTTTTATATTTAGGTTTCCCTCTGTTCTCTCCTATATAGATAGATGAATTTGGAACTCTAAATCCAACATGGTTTGTAGTAGCTCTTTGAAACTTGACAAAATAAAGGAGTTCTCAGTTTTGTCTCTATGGTTTGCTTCCTCTTAAAGTAGCCCTAGGCACAGACTGTGGAAAGCACTTTCATTGAGATTGGTTGCCAAGCTTCTTATAAATAAAGAGTTTCCGAAATACCAGCAAATATTTTTTCACCCAATCTTGATGATACTTGGTGGTAATGATCAGTACACAAATCCCACTTGGCTCACCAAATTTTGTTCTTCTAGGTTGAAGCGTTCGTCTACAGTAGCAGTTTTTATATTTAGGTTTCACTCTGTTCTCTCCTACACAGATAGATGAATTTGGAACTCTAAATCCAACATGGTTTGTAGTAGCTCTTTGAAACGTGACGAAATAAAGGAGTTCTCAGTTTTGTCTCTCTGGTTTGTTTCCTCTTCAAGTAGCCCTAGGAACAGACTGTGGAAAAGCACTTTCATTGAGATGGGTTGCCAATCTTCTAAGAAATATCGAGTTTCCGAAATACCAGCAAATATTTTTTCACCCAAACTTGATGATACTTGGTGGTAATGATCAGCACACAAATCCCACTTGCCTCACCAAATTTGTTTCTTCTATGTTGAAGCGTTCGTCTACAGTAGCAGTTTTTATATTTAGGTTTCTCTCTGTTCTCTCCTATATAGATAGATGAATTTGGAACTCTAAATCCATAATGGTTTGTAGTAGCTCTGTGAAATTGACAAAATAAAGGAGTTCTCAGATTTGTCTCTATGGTTTGTTTCCTCTTCAAGTAGCCCTAGGCACAAACTGTGGAAAAGCACTTTCATTGAGAGGGGTTGCCAAGCTTCTAAGAAATAACGAGTTTCCGAAATATCACCAAATATTTTTTCACCCAATCTTGATGATACTTGGTGGTAATGATCAGTACACAAATCCCACTTGGCTTACCAAATTTTGTTCTTCTAGGTTGAAGCGTTCGTCTACAGTAGCAGTTTTTATATTTAGGTCTCCCTCTGTTCTCTCCTATATAGATAGATGAATTTGGAACTCTAAATCCAACATGGTTTGTAGTAGCTCTTTGAAACTTGACAAAATAGAGGACTTCTCAGTTTTGTCTCTATGGTTTGTTTCCTCTTAATGTAGCCCTAGGCACAGACTGTGGAAAGCACTTTCATGGAGATGGGTTGCCAAGCTTCTAAGAAATAACGAGTTTCCGAAATACCAGCAAATATTTTTTCACACAATCTTGTTGATACATGGTGGTAATGATCAGCGCACAAATCCCACATGGCTCACCAAATTTTGTTCTTCTAGGTTGAAGCGTTCGTCTACAGTAGAAGTTTTTATATTTAGGTTTCTCTCTGTTCTCTCCTATATAGATAGATGAATTTGGAACTCTAAATCCAACATGGTTTGTAGTAGCTCTTTGAAATAGACAAAATAAAGGAGTTCTCAGATTTGTCTCTATGGTTTGTTTCCTCTTCAAGTAGCCCTAGGCACAGACTGTGGAAAAGCACTTTCATTGAGAGGGGTTGCCAAGCTTCTAAGAAATAACGAGTTTCCGAAACACCAGCAAATATTTTTTCACCCAATCTTGATGATACTTGGTGGTAAGGATCAGTACACAAATTCCACTTGGCTTACCAAATTTTGTTCTTCTAGGTTGAAGCGTTCGTCTACAGTAGCAGTTTTTATATTTAGGATTCTCTCTGTTCTCTCCTATATAGATAGATGAATTTGGAACTCTAAATCCAACATGCTTTGTAGTAACTCCTTGAAACTTGACAAAATAAAGGAGTTGTCAGTTTTGTCTCTATGGTTTGATTCCTCTTCAAGTAGCCCTAGGAACAGACTGTGGAAAAGCACTTTCATTGAAAGGGGTTTCCAAGCTTCTAAGAATTAACGAGTTTCCGAAATACCAGCAAATATTTTTTCACACAATCTTGTTGATACTTGGTGGTAATGATCAGTACACAAATCCCACTTGCCTCACCAAATTTTGTTCTTCTAGGTTGAAGCGTTCGTCTACAGTAGCAGTTTTTATATTTAGGTTACTCTCTGTTCTCTCCTATATAGATAGATGAATTTGGAACTCTAAATCCAACATGTTTTGTATTAGCTCTTTGAAACTTGACAAAATAAAGGAGTTCTCAGATTTGTCTCTATGGTTTGTTTCCTCTTCAAGTAGCCCTAGGCACAGACTGTGGAAAAGCACTTTCATTGAGAGAGGTTGCCAAGCTTCTAAGAAATAACGAGTTTCCGAAATACCAGCAAATATTTTTTCACCCAATCTTGATGATACTTGGTGGTAATGATCAGTACACAAATCCCACTTGGCTTACCAAATTTTGTTCTTCTATGTTGAAGCATTCGTCTACAGTAGCAGTTTTTATATTTGGGTTTCCGTCTGTTCTCTCCTATATAGATAGATGAATTTGGAACTCTAAATCCAACATGGTTTGTAGTAGCTCTTTGAAACTTGACAAAATAGAGGAGTTCTCAGTTTTGTCTCTATAGTTTGTTTCCTCTTAAAGTAGCCCTAGGCACAGACTGTGGAAAGCACTTTCATTGAGATGGGTTGCCAAGCTTCTAAGAAATAACGAGTTTCCGAAATACAAGCAAATATTTTTTCACACAATCTAGTTGATACTTGGTGATAATGATCAGCACACAAATCCCACATGGCTCACCAAATTTTTTCTTCTAGGTTGAAGCGTTCGTCTACAGAAGCAGTTTTTATATTTAGGTTTCTCTGTTCTCTCCTATATAGATGGATGAATTTGCAACTCTAAATCCAACATGGTTTGTAGTAGGTCTTTGAAATTGACAAAATAAAGGAGTTCTCAGATTTGTCTCTGTGGTTTGTTTCCTTTTCAAGTAGCCCTAGGCACAGACTGTGGAAAAGCACTGTCATTGAGATTGGTTGCCAAGCTTCTAAGAAATAACGAGTTTCCGAAACACCAGCAAATATTTTTTCACCCAATCTTGATGATACTTGGTGGTAATGATCAGTACACAAATCCCACTTGGCTTACCAAATTTTGTTCTTCCAGGTGTAAGCGTTCGTCTACAGTAGCAGTTTTTATATTTAGGATTCTCTCTGTTCTCTCCTATATAGATAGATGAATTTGGAACTCTAAATCCAACATGCTTTGTAGTAGCTCCTTGAAACTTGACAAAATAAATGAGTTCTCAGTTATGTCTCTATGGTTTATTTCCTCTTCAAGTAGCCCTAGGAACAGACTGTGGAAAAGCACTTTCATTGAAAGGGGTTGCCAAGCTTCTAAGAAATAACGAGTTTCCGAAATACCAGCAAATATTTTTTCACCCAATCTTGATGATACTTGTTGCTAATGATTAGTACACAAAAACCACTTGGCTCACCAAATTTAGTTCTTCTAGGTTGAATCGTTCGTGTACAGTGGCAATTTTTATATTTAGGTTTCCCTCTGTTCTCTCCTATATAGATAGATGAATTTGGAACCCTAAATCCAACATGGTTTGTAGTAGCTGTTTGAAACTTGACAAAATAAAGGAGTTCTCAGTTTTGTCTCTATGGTTTGTTTCCTCTTCACGTAGCCCTAGGAACAGACTGTGGAAAAGCACTTTCATTGAGAGGGGTTGCCAAGCTTCTAGGAAATAACGAGTTTCCAAAATACCAGCAAATATTTTTTCACCCAATCTTGATGATACTTGTTGCTAATGATCAGTACACAAATCCCACTTGGCTCACCAAATTTAGTTCTTCTAGGTTGAATCGTTCGTGTACAGTAGCAATTTTTATATTTAGGTTTCACTCTGTTCTCTCCTATATAGATAGATGAATTTGGAACTCTAAATCCAACATGGTTTGTAGTAGCTCTTTGAAACTTGACAAAATAAAGGAGTTCTCAGTTTTGTCTCTATGGTTTGTTTCCTCTTCAAGTAGACCTAGGCACAGACTGTGGAAAAGCACTTTCATTGAGTGGGGTTGCCAAGCTTCTAAGAAATTACGAGTTTCCGAAATACCAGCAAATATTTTTTCACAAAATCTTGACGATACTTGGTGGTAATGATCAGTACACAAATCCCACTTGGCTCACCAAATTTTGTTCTTCCAGGTTGAAGCGTTCGTCTACAGTAGCAGTTTTTATATTTAGGTTTCCCTCTGTTCACTCCTATATAGATAGATGAATTTGGAACTCTAAATCCCACATGGTTTGTAGTAGCTCTTTGAAACTTGACAAAATAAAGGAGTTCTCAGTTTTGTCTCTATGGTTTGTTTCCTCTTCAAGTAGCCCTAGTCACAGACTGTGGAAAGCACTTTCATTGAGATGGGTTGCCAAGCTTCTAAGAAATAACGAGTTTCCAAAATACCAGCAAATATTTTTTCACCCAATCTTGATGATACTTGGTGGTAATGATCAGTACAGAAATCCCACTTTGCTCACCAAATTTTGTTCTTCTAGGTTGAAACGTTGGTCTACAATAGCAGTTTTTATATTTAGGTTTCCCTCTGTTCTCGCCTATATATATAGAAGAATTTGGAACACTAAATCCAACAGGGTTTATAGTAGCTCTTTGAAACTTGACAAAAAAAAGGAGTTCTCAGTTTTCTCTCTATGATTTGTTTCCTCTTCAAGTAGCCCTAGGCACAGACTGTGGAAAAGCACTTTCATTGAGAGTGGTTGCCAGGCTTCTAAGAAATTACAAGTTTCCGATATACCAGCAAATATTTTTTCACCCAATCTTGATGATTCTTGGTGGTAATGATCAGTACACAAATCCCACTAGGCTCACCAAATTTTGTTCTTCTAGGTTGAAGCGTTCGTCTACAGTAGCTGTTTTTATATTTAGGTTTCTCTCTGTTCTCTATATAGATAGATGAATTTGGAACACTAAATCCAACATGGATTGTAGTAGCTCTTTGAAACTTGACAAAATAAAGGAGTGCTCAGTTTTGTCTCTATGGTTTGTTTCCTCTTCAAGTAGCCCTAGGCACAGACTGTGGAAAAGCACTTTCATTGGGAGGGGTTGCCAAGCTTCTAAGAAATAACGAGTTTCTGAAATACCAGCAAATATTTTTTCAGCCAATCTTGATGATACTTGGTGGTAATGATCAGTACACAAATCCCACTTGGCTCACCAAATTTTGTTCTTCTAGGTTGAAGCGTTCGTCTACAGTAGCAGTTTTTATATTTAGGTTTCCCTCTGTTCTCTCCTGTATAGATAGATGAATTTGGAACTCTAAATCCAACATGGTTTGTAGTAGCTCTTTGAAAGTTGACAAAATAGAGGAGTTCTCAGTTTTGTCTCTATGGTTTGTTTCCTCTTAAAGTAGCCCTAGGAACAGACTGTGGAAAGCACTTTCATTGAGATGGGTTGCCAAGCTTCTAAGAAATAACGAGTTTCCGAAATACCAGCAAATATTTTTTCACACAATCTTGTTGATACTTGGTGGTAATGATCAGCACACAAATCCCACATGGCTCACCAAATTTTGTTCTTCTAGGTTGAAGCGTTCGTCTACAGTAGCAGTTTTTATATTTAGGTTTCTCTCTGTTCTCTCCTATATAGATAGATGAATTTGGAACTCTAAATCCAACATGGTTTGTAGTAACTCTTTGAAATTGACAAAATAAAGGAGTTTTCAGATTTGTCTCTATGGTTTGTTTCCTCTTCAAGTAGCCCTAGGCACAGGCTGTGGAAAAGCACTTTCATTGAGAGGGGTTGCCAAGCTTCTAAGAAATAACGAGTTTCCGAAATACCAGCAAATATTTTTTCACCCCATCTTGATGATACTTGGTGGTAATGATCAGTACACAAATCCCACTTGGCTTACCAAATTTTGTTCTTCTAGGTTGAAGCGTTCGTCTACAGTAGAAGTTTTTATATTTAGGTTTCCCTCTGTTCTCTCCTATATAGATAGATGAATTTGGAACTCTAAATCCAACATGGTTTGTAGTAGCTCTTTGAAACTTGACAAAATAAAGGAGTTCTCAGATTTGTCTCTATGGTTTGTTTCCTCTTCAAGTATCCCTAGGCACAGACTGTGGAAAGCACTTTCATTGAGAGGGGTTCCCAAGCTTCTAAGAAATAACGAGTTTCCGAAATACCAGCAAATATTATTTCACACAATCTTGTTGATACTGGGTGGTAAGGATCAGCACACAAATCCCACATGGCTCACCAAATTTTGTTATTCTAGGTTGAAGCGTTCGTCTACAGTAGCAGTTTTTATATTTAGGTTTCTCTCTGTTCTCTCCTATATAGATAGATGAATTTGGAACTCTAAATCCAACATGGTTTGTAGTAACTCTTTGAAATTGACAAAATAAAGGAGTTCTCAGATTTGTCTCTATGGTTTGTTTCCTCTTCAAGTATCCCTAGGCACAGACATTGGAAAGCACTTTCATTGAGAGGGGTTGCCAAGCTTCTAAGAAATAACGAGTTTCCGAAATACCAGCAAATATTTTTTCAGCCAATCTTGATGATACTTTGTGGTAATGATCAGTACACAAATCCCACTTGGCTTACCAAATTTTGTTCTTCTAGGTTTAAGCGTTCGTCTACAGTAGCAGTTTTTATATTTAGGTTTCCCTCTGTTCTCTCCTATATAGATAGATGAATTTGGAACTCTAAATCCAACATGGTTTGTAGTAGCTCTTTGAAAGTTGACAAAATAGAGGAGTTCTCAGTTTTGTCTCTATGGTTTGTTTCCTCTTAAAGTAGCCCTAGGCACAGACTGTGTAAAGCACTTTCATTGAGATGGGTTGCAAAGCTTCTAAGAAATAAAGAGTTTCCGAAATACCAGCAAATATTTTTTCACACAATCTTGTTGATACTTGGTGGTAATGATCAGCACACAAATCCCACATGGCTCACCAAATTTTGTTCTTCTAGGTTTAAGCGTTCGTCTACAGTAGCAGTTTTTATATTTAGGTTTCTCTCTGTTCTCTCCTATATAGATAGATGAATTTGGAACTCTATATCCAACATGGTTTGTAGTAACTCTTTGAAATTGACAAATTAAAGGAGTTTTCAGATTTGTCTCTATGGTTTGTTTCCTCTTCAAGTAGCCCTAGGCACAGACTGTGGAAAAGCACTTTCATTGAGAGGGGTTGCCAAGCTTCTAAGAAATAACGAGTTTCCGAAATACCAGCAAATATTTTTTCACCCCATCTTGATGATACTTGGTGGTAATGATCAGTACACAAATCCCACTTGGCTTACCAAATTTTGTTCTTCTAGGTTGAAGCGTTCGTCTACAGTAGCAGTTTTTATATTTAGGTTTCCCTCTGTTCTCTCCTATATAGATAGTTGAATTTGGAACTCTAAATCCAACATGGTTTGTAGTAGCTCTTTGAAACTTGACAAAATAGAGGAGTTCTCAGTTTTGTCTCTATGGTTTGTTTCTTCTTAAAGTAGCCCTAGGCACAGACTGTGGAAAGCACTTTCATTGAGATGGGTTGCCAAGCTTCTAAGAAATAACGAGTTTCCGAAATACCAGCAAATATTATTTCACACAATCTTGTTGATACTGGGTGGTAAGGATCAGCACACAAATCCCACATGGCTCACCAAATTTTGTTATTCTAGGTTGAAGCGTTCGTCTACAGTAGCAGTTTTTATATTTAGGTTTCTCTCTGTTCTCTCCTATATAGATAGATGAATTTGGAACTCTAAATCCAACATGGTTTGTAGTAACTCTTTGAAATTGACAAAATAAAGGAGTTCTCAGATTTGTCTCTATGGTTTGTTTCCTCTTCAAGTATCCCTAGGCACAGACTGTGGAAAGCACTTTCATTGAGAGGGGTTGCCAAGCTTCTAAGAAATAACGAGTTTCCGAAATACCAGCAAATATTATTTCACACAATCTTGTTGATACTGGGTGGTAATGATCAGCACACATATCCCACATGGCTCACCAAATTTTGTTATTCTAGGTTGAAGCGTTTGTCTACAGTAGCAGTTTTTATATTTAGGTTTCTCTCTGTTCTCTCCTATATAGATAGATGAATTTGGAACTCTAAATCCAACATGGTTTGTAGTAACTCTTTGAAATTGACAAAATAAAGGAGTTCTCAGATTTGTCTCTATGGTTTGTTTCCTCTTCAAGTATCCCTAGGCACAGACTGTGGAAAGCACTTTCATTGAGAGGGGTTGCCAAGCTTCTAAGAAATAACGAGTTTCCGAAATACCAGCAAATATTTTTTCACCCAATCTTGTGGATACTTGGTGCTAATGATCAGTACACAAATCCCACTTGGCTCACCAAATTTAGTTCTTCAAGGTTGAAGCGTTCGTCTACAGTAGCAGTTTTTATATTTAGGTTTCCCTCTGTTCTTTCCTATATAGATAGATGAATTTGGAACTCTAAATCCAACATGGTTTGTAGTAGCTCTTTGAAACTTGGCAAAATAAAGGAGTTCTCAGTTTTGTCTCTATGGTTTGTTTCCTTTTAAAGCAGCCCTAAGCACAGACTGTGGAAAGCACTTTCATTGAGATGGGTTGTCAAGCTTCTAAGAAATAACGAGTTTCCGAAATACCAGCAAATATTTTTCACACAATCTTGTTGATACTTGGTGGTAATGATCAGTACACAAATCCCACTTGGCTCACCAAATTTTGTAATTCTAGGTTGAAGCGTTCGTCTACAGTAGCAGTTTTTATATTTAGGTTTCTCTCTGTTCTCTCCTATATAGATAGATGAATTTGGAACTCTAAATCCAACATGGTTTGTAGTAGCTCTTTGAAACTTGACAAAATAAAGGAGTTCTCAGATTTGTCTCTATGGTTTGTTTCCTCTTCAAGTAGCCCTAGGCACAGACTGTGGAAAAGCACTTTCATTGAGAGGGGTTGCCAAGCTTCTAAGAAATAACGAGTTTCCGAAATACCAGCAAATATTTTTTCACCCAATCTTGATGATACTTGGTGGTAATGATGAGTACACAAATCCCACTTGGCTTACCAAATTTTGTTCTTCTATGTTGAAGCGTTCATCTACAGTAGCAGTTTTTGTATTTAGGTTTCCCTCTGTTCTCTCCTACATAGATAGATGAATTTGGAACTTTAAATCCAGCATGCTTTGTAGTAGCTCCTTGAAACTTGACAAAATAAAGGAGTTCTCAGTTTTGTCTCTATAGTTTTTTTCCTCTTCAAGTAGCCCTAGGCACAGACTGTGGAAAAGCACTTTCATTGAGAGGGGTTGCCAAGCTTCTAAGAAATAACGAGTTTCCGAAATACCAGCAAATATTTTTTCACCCAATCTTGATGATGCTTGTTGCTAATGATCAGTACACAAATCCCACTTGGCTCACCAAATTTAGTTCTTCTAGGTTGAAGCGTTCGTGTACAGTAGCAGTTTTTATATTTAGGTTTCTCTCTGTTCTCTCCTATACAGATAGATGAATTTGGAACTCTAAATCCAACATGGTTTGTAGTAGCTCTTTGAAACTTGACAAAATAAAGGAGTTCTCAGTTTTGTCTCTCTGTTTTGTTTCCTTTTCAAGTAGCCCTAAGAACAGACTGTGGAAAAGCACTTTCATTGAGATGGTTTGCCAAGCTTCTAAGAAATATCGAGATTGAAATACCAGCAAATATTTTTTCACCCAAACTTGATGATACTTGGTGGTAATGATCAGCACACAAATCCCACTTGGCTAACCAATTTTTGTTAATCTAGGATGAAGCATTCGTGTACAGTAGCAGTTTTTATATTTAGGTTTCCCTCTGTTCTCTCCTATATAGATAGATGAATTTGGAACTCTAAATCCAACACGGTTTGTAGTAGCTCTTTGAAACTTGACAAAATAAAGGAGTTCTCAGTTTTGTCTCTATGGTTTGTTTCCTCTTCAAGTAGCCCTAGGCACAGACTGTGGAAAGCACTTTCATTGAGATTGGTTGCCTAGCTTCTAAGAAATAACGAGTTTCCAAAATACCAGCAAATATTTCTTCACCCAATCTTGATGATACTTGGTGGTAGTGATCAGTACACAAATCCCACTTGCCTCACAAAATTTTGTTCTTCTAGGTTGAAGCATTCGTCAACAGTAGCAGTTTTTATATTTAGGTTTCTCTCTGTTCTCTCCTATATAGGTAGATGAATTTGGAACTCTAAATCCAACATGGTTTGTAGTAGCTCTTTGAAACTTGACAAAATAAAGGAGTTCTCAGATTTGTTTCTATGGTTTGTTTCCTCTTCAAGTAGCCCTAGGCACAGACTGTGGAAAAGCACTTTCATTGAGAGGGGTTGCCAAGCTTCTAAGAAATAACGAGTTTCCGAAATACCAGCAAATATTTTTTGACCCAATCTTGATGATACTTTGTGGTAATGATCAGTACACAAATCCCACTTGGCTTACCAAATTGTGTTCTTCTAGGTTGAAGCGTTCCTCTACAGTAGCAGTTTTTATATTTAGGTTACCCTCTCTTCTCTCCTATATAGATAAATGAATTTGGAACTCTAAATCCAACATGGTTTGTAGTAGCTCTTTGAAACTTGACAAAATAAAGGAGTTCTCAGTTTTCTCTCTATTGTTTGTTTCCTCTTAAAGTAGCCCTAGGCACAGACTGTGGAAAGCACTTTCATTGAGATGGGTTGACAAGCTTCTGAGAAATTACGAGTTTCCGAAATACCAGCAAATATTTTTTCACGCAATCTTGATGATACTTGGTGGTAATGATCAGTACACAAATCCCAATTGGCTCACCAAATTTTGTTCTTCCAGGTTGAAGCGTTCGTCTACAGTAGCAGTTTTTATATTTAGGTTTCCCTCTGTTCTCTCCCATAAATAGATCAGTTTGGAACTCTAAATCCAACATGGTTTGTAGCAGCTCTTTGAAAGTTGACAAAATAAAGGAGTTCTCAGTTTTGTCTCTATGGATTGTTTCTCTTCAAGTAGCCCTAGGCAGAGACTGTGGAAAGCACTTTCATTGAGATGGGTTGCCAAGCTTCTAAGAAATAACGAGTTTCCGAAATACCAGCAAATATTTTTTCACACAATCTTGTTGATACTTGGTGGTAATGATCAGTACCCAAAACCCACTTGGCTCACCAAATTTAGTTCTTCTAGGTTGAAGCGTTCATGTACAGTAGCAGTTTTTATATTTAGGTTTCCCTCTGTTCTCTCCTATATAGATAGATGAATTTGGAACTCTAAATCCAACATGGTTTGTAGTAGCTTGTTGAAACTTGACAAAATAAAGGAGTTCTCAGATTTGTCTCTATGGTTTGTTTCCTCTTCAAGTAGCCCTAGGCACAGAATGTGGAAAAGCACTTTCATTGAGAGCGGTTGCCAATCTTCTAAGAAATAACGAGTTTCCAAAATACCAGCAAATATTTTTTCACCCAATCTTGATGATACTTGGTGGTAATGATCAGTACACAAATCCCACTTGGCTCACCAAATTTTGTTCTAGGTTCAAGCGTTCGTCTACAGTAGCAGTTTTTATATTTAGGTTTCCCTCTTGTCTCTCCTATATAGATAGATGAATTTGAACTCTAAATCCAACATGGTTTGTAGTAGCTCTTTGAAACTTGACAAAATAAAGGAGTTCTCAGTTTTGTCTCTATGGTTTGTTTCCTCTTAAAGTAGCCCTAGGCACAGACTTTGGAAAGCACTTTCATTGAGATGGGTTGCCAAGCTTCTAAGAAATAACGAGTTTCTGAAATACTAGCAAATATTTTTTCACCCAATCTTGATGATACTTGGTGGTAATGATCAGTACACAAATCCCTTTTGGCTCACCAAATTTAGTTCTTCTAGGTTGAAGCGTTCGTGTACAGTAGCAGTTTTTATATTTAGGTTTCCCTCTGTTCTCTCCTATATAGATAGATGAATTTGGAACTCTAAATCCAACATGCTTTGTAGTAGCTCCTTGAAAATTGACAAAATAAAGGAGTTCTCAGTTTTGTCTCTATGGTTTCTTTCCTCTTCAAGTAGCCCTAGGCACAGACTGTGGAAAAGTACTTTCATTGAGAGGGGTTGCCAAGCTTCTAGGAAATAACGAGTTTCCGAAATACCAGCAAATATTTTTTCACCCAATCTTGATGATACTTGCTGCTAATGATCAGTACACAAATCCCACTTGGCTCACCAAATTTAGTTCTTCAAGGTTGAAGCGTTCGTGTACAGTAGGAGTTTTTATATTTAGGTTTCCCTCTGTTGTCTCCTATATAGATAGATGAATTTGGAACTCAAAATCCAACATGGTTTGTAGTAGCTCTTTGAAACTTGGCAAAAAGAAGGAATTCTCAGTTTTGTGTCTATGGTTTGTTTCCTTTTAAAGTAGCCCTAGGCACAGACTGTGGAAAGCACTTTCATTGAGATGGGTTGTCAAGCTTCTAAGAAATAACGAGATTCCGAAATACCAGCAAATATTTTTCACACAATCTTGTTGATACTTGGTGGTAATGATCAGTACACAAATCCCACTTGGCTCACCAAATTTTGTTATTCTAGGTTGAAGCGTTCGTCTACAGTAGCAGTTTTTATACTTAGGTTTCTCTCTGTTCTCTCCTATATAGATAGATGAATTTGGAACTCTAAATCCAACATGGTTTGTAGTAGCTCTTTGAAACTTTACAAAATAAAGGATTTCTCAGATTTGTCTCTATGGTTTGTTTCCTCTTCAAGTAGCACTAGGCACAGAATGTGGAAAAGCACTTTCATTGAGAGGGGTTGCCAAGCTTCTAAGAAATAACGAGTTTCCGAAATACCAGCAAATATTTTTTCACCCAATCTTGATGATACTTGTTGCTAATGATCAGT